>NC_066619.1:257280325-257488495 GCF_025201925.1 Gopherus flavomarginatus | reverse complement strand
GAAATGGGTTTCAGAGGGGTAGCTGTGTTAGTCTGTATCAACAAAAAAATGGGGAGTCCTTGTGGCACCCTTAGAGACCAACAAATTTATTTGGGCATAAGCTTTCGTGGGCTAAAACCCACTTCATCAGATGCATGGAGTGGAAAATACAGTATGAGGGGAAATGCATTTCAAAGGGGGACTGGACAATTAAAGTGAGGGGCAAAACCACCCCAGATATTCTATCTTTCTTTATATCCCTCTCTCTCTTTCACTTAAGAAGAAGAAAGGAACCAGCCTTTGGATTCTGGGAGGTGTTCTGACCTGAGAATTGGGTCAGCCTGTTGCTGGAAACATATGGTAAGGATTCTCCCTTGAACCATGTCTAGTTTGTTAAATTTCAGATACTAGAAAGCATTTGCCTTTTATTTCTCTTGTAATGAGTGGCAGTGCTAGAGGGGGCTTGCAGGGGCTATTCCCCCCCAAAAATATGCATTAGTTGTCCCATAACCACCCCTCCCAGCAGTGGCTATAGGGTCTGGTATGTACAACCTACTTGAATGCCACACACACAGTAGCTGAGGGTACCTGAGGATATAACAAGAGATCCACTCTCACTCACGTAGCACAGCCTAGCAAAGGCAGGGAAGCTCCCGGTCTGGCCTCCAATCACAGCCCCCGTTGCTCTTCACATGGGCTAATCAAGGGATGCACATTTAAATACCCTTCATGGTAGGAAGCAGTGCAGACTTGGATGGTTCAAATGCACTAGGGGAAGGCTGGATGTTCTCTTGCGCACCAAACAGAAGACCAGAGACTTGATACACAAGTGGGCGTGCCAATCAGGCAGCGGAGAGAGGCTCAGTGCATCTCTTTGACTCAGTTGGCTACACTGAATCTTCATGAAGGTTGTTGGAGGGGTTCCCCACCTCCTGCCAGGACATCTTTGATCCAGGTTTGGCTCCGCTCTCAGGGCCATGGCTAAAGATACCTACCCTGACAGGTGCTGGGGAGGAGGGTACGTTATGGAGGGTTCAAGGGGGTGTAGAAGCTGTGTGAATCGGGGGGGAGGGTATGGGCAAATGGGTAAGGTGTATGTGTAGGATGGGCCTTATGGGGCCCTAGAGTTCTATCATGGGCTGCAGATGTGTGTCTAGGATGTGCAGGGTTCTTTTAGGGGGCAGAGGGGAGGGAACATGGAGTGTATGGTTTGGCGGAGGCACGTGGGAGATGGTGGGGTGCTGGAGTTCTGAGGAGTGCTGAAGGGTGGGTGGGTCTGAATGGAACTGGGGTTCTTATGGGGATGTGGGCTACATAGAGGGTGGGTGTGACTTGAGATGTGGGGGTGGTAATGGGGCTCTATAGAGGGCTGGGTTCCAGTGGGTGTGACTTGTGGGTCTATGAAGGGCTGGGTCCTGGTGGGTGGTAATGGGTGTATGTGGGGTAGATGTTTTAGGGTAGAGGCAGCGTGATTTGGGAGGCTTGGGGGCATATTTTGGGGGCCCATAGGACATGTTTTGCGGTATGGGGAGGTGAGATACCTGCTCTTAAGCCGAGGCTGGCTCATCCTCTCTGCTGCTGCCCTGTTCTTCCCTGGGGGCAGCATGTCCTTGGAAAGGGAGAAGGGGTTGGCACTCCTCCCCTGTGCAAGATACGTGCTGTGCCAGGAACCGAAGGGGCTGGGCTTCCCTCGCTGCACCAAACCTTTTAAACATGGCACAGAGCGTAGCAGCTCCAGTCGCTGCTGGGAACTGAAGAGGGCATCCACGCCAGGCATGGTTCTAACACCCCCATCTCATGCTCTCCCCTAAGCAAGAACATGTCCAGCTGGGAAGCAAAGAAGAGGAGATGGCTCTGGAAAGCACGGGCCCCAGCCAATGTATGTTTAAGAATTTACAGTAAAACCTGTCAAGAGTGACCACTCCTGGGAGCTGGCGAAAGTAGTTGCTAGTAAAAGGTTGTCTCTCTTCAAAGGTGTGGTATTGCCACCCTTACTTTTGTGCAGCTGCTGGCGGTGGCACTGCCTTCAGAGACAGGCACATGGTCAGCAACCACCACTCTCCGGATACCCAGCTCTGAAGGCAGAGCAGAGCATGGCAACGGCTGGCCGGGAGCACAGCTCTGAAGGGAGTTAGAAAATGTGGTTGCTGGTTGTAGATGACAGGTGGTCATTCTTCATAGTTTCATTACAGCTAAATTATAAGGGGCAAAGTTCCATGGCCTCTGCAAGTAAGTCACTTTTCAGAGGTGGTGGTGAAGACAGGTTTTACTGTACTTGTATTTACATCTTGATTTTTGCTGCATGTCAAATGCTGGTTTTTGTGCTTTATTTCTTTTGCGCTTTGGGGCGAGAGTTGTATTAATTGGCAGTTGATTTAGTTATGATCCAAATTGCTTTTGTTACTTTAACAAAGATTGTGGCTCATATGGGTGCACAACAGTCCCTGGAAGATTGATTCCCCCCACAAAATACCCAGCTTTAAAAATGTTTTGAATGTTCATATTGTATGTATTTTGATTGGGTTTTGATTTGACTGGAATGGAAATATGGGATCAATCAGAGAGGGAAAAAAGATATACTTAGTTTTGGTCAGTTGTTTATTTTAGTTTAAATAGTAGTGTGCATGTGTTGCTGTTTCATTTTCTTTGCATGTGTAAAAGGCTAATTTTAAAATGCAATACAGTACATTCTCCAATTTAAAGTAATTAGCTATTAGTATTATTTAACCAGTAATTTTTTCCCAGAAGTTTGTGTTTGGTTATTGTTAGAATTGTTAATATTATTACTATTTTATTTATTTATTGGCTTAGGATTTTTTTTCCTTGTTGATTTTCTTTGAATAAATGGTGCATCAGTGAGCTGCCATAGATGAAGTTTAAAACCAATGTGTCTGTTATTCTCCAGAGGAGAATAAAAATATACACAGATAAAGCACACGTTTAACTATGTATTGTTAAAAAAAAAATGTGTGCCCACCAGACATATATCGCAGCCCCCTCTATTTTCTATCTAGCCCAGTGGTCCCCAATGCAGTGCCTATGGGTGTCACGGCGCCCGCCAGGGCATCTATGTGCACCCGCGTCCTGGCCGGCAGACAAGTATCTGCCGAAATGCCACCAAAAAGCAGCAGCATCGAGAGGCGTCACCACCGAAATGACGCTGATTTTCGGTGGCATTTTGGCGGCACCACCTCTTGATCTTGCTGCTTCTCAGTGGCATTTCAGAGAATGTTTGTCCACCAGCGACAGTCCTTGGTGGCTCGTTGTCCAGCGCCCACCACCCAGAAAAGGTTGAGGACCACGGATCTAGCCCACCACAGCCCCCCCCCCCCACTAGGAAGAGGTTGGTGCTGCCTGTACTCATAACCATTCTGACTTCAATGCCTTACACTTGTACTCACTTAAAATCTCTCTTTGTAGTTAAATAAATTTGTTTTATTCTTTAATCATAACTAATCCAGTGCTGTGATTAAACTGAACTGTTTGGGTAACTCCAGTTAAAGTAGCCAAGTTTTGTATATTGACCCTTGGGGCAACAGATCTGTAATATCTGAACTGTCCAGAAGATGGCTGGACAGTGTAAACAGGTTTTGGGGAAAATTCAGGACTGGGAGTGTGTTGGGAATCACTCTGCAAGTAGTAACCAAGGCTGGTGGAAGCCAGAGTGTGACTGGAGTGTTGCTTCTAAGCTGCTAACGTCAGAGTTGCTGGACCAGGGCTGTGACTAACACAGACACTTGTGGTGTGACCTGCATGCTTGGAGGCTGATTGTGAGTGACCACACTGGGAGCTATAGCAGCAAAACATTGTGAGGCACTCAAGGTTGCAGGGCAAGTGGTGACACAACCCCTCACTGGACTGGATTGTACCCCAGAAGGTGATATTTATGTGTTAGTTTTCTACACAACTTCACCAGTCTATGGTGACATGTTTGCACCCCCATGCACTCATGTTTCCCCCTTCATTTAACACACAGCTAAGACTCTCTCCAATATCCATCAATTCCAAGCCAGGCACCTCCGCTCCGCTAATCCCTCCACTCTACGCCCTCCCGCCTCCCTGCCCTCCGCCACACACACATATATTTTGATGTCTTACTGACTCCAGCAAGGCTACGCTCTTTTTGGTGGAGAGTATGTTAACTGCTTTTTCATGACAACACTCATTAAAGATCTATTAAGTCAGCTCGATGGTCAAAACTCTGTTTATTCTGTATGAGAACTTCAGTGGAACTTGTTCCAATTGTACGCATTCTTCATCTTCCAGCTGATGAGAGAGACAGAGATTTTTGTTTTGCCTTACCCTAAATAAACACTTTGAAGAAAGGAGATACAAAATAAATAGTAATGAAGAAGCCTATAAAATATTAAGAGGAAACTTGGAATGTCTGACACTGCATAGTGTCTTCCAATCAACTGGGATGAATTTCTTAAATTCTTCTTTAAACTGTGATACAAGTTACCAAACATTAATTTCAATCAATATTTAGAAGTAAAAAATAACTAAAAAGAATCAGATAAAGCTGAGAAAAAGGAAGTAAGATCACAGTTCCGACCAAGGCTGACACAGCTCTCAGATGGACTGTGTTACAAGGGACCTCATGCACAGTGGTTACAGGAGATGGAAACAGAAGGGGGAGCTCCCACCACACCAGGCACAGAAGCAGGGTTGATGCTGGGGAGAGCTGCATAGCCAAGACAGGGAGAGGAAGAAGAATTGCCCTCTGCTTTTAGCACAGGTCCCATTAGACCTTACTTTTAACTCCTGCTCAAACACTGCAGCTAGTTCCATCTCCCTGTCCTGCTGCACAATATGCTGTGGCCATGATCCACAGGACTGGGTGACACCAGTTCAGGGCAACTGCACCTGAATTCTCCCTCTATGGTCCATCAAAGGCACCGACTCGAGGCTTCAGGCTCCTCAGTCATCACTGTTTTTGGGTGGAGATACACATCTATCTCCCTCCTAACCAGAGTATTCCCAGACTGCACAGTCCCCTGACTACACTGTGATATCCCCAGCAAAAGACAAACTGCCTAAGCAGGCCTGCTTCGCTTCTCTCCTCAGAGACAGTACACCGTGTATTTGTCACAGTTATGAGTTACCATACAGCTCTAAGAAAGCACTTTTATTCTCAAGGTAAAAGCATTACAGAGAAACATAAAAACAATAAAAGCACTTACACACATGCTTTTGAAAATGTTATCCTGCGACATATTTTGGAAGCGGGCTCAGGTCAGAGGACCACACAGGATGAAGTACTATCAGAGGGCTTATGATCTTTGCTGATGCAGAATAAACAACAACCTCATTCTGCAAGCAATATCTATATCTTTTAAGATCAGTATGCAATATGCCAGGCAATATTCTTCTGACAGAATGCCAATACATAATACATTTGTAGTATTTTCACTTTGCTGTGTTCCTTTTCAAAATTATTTCAATAAAACTGGAGGTTATAAGAATGATTCTGTAAGCAATTAATATTACTCCACAATCCAATTCAACTCAGCTATATAGTACATTATTACTATTATCTATTACAGTAGTGCTTGCAGGCCCCCATCAGGGCCCAACCTCTAAAATTACATTGTTATGCATAATCCACTGTGCAGTAAATATTTAGATTTCACTACTGGACACTGCTCCATCAACAAAAGCATGATATACTTCAGCTAATGAGATTGCATGTGGAGATCAGCACCAACGTACTTTCCAGAAAGAAGATTTCTAAGGAGTCCTTTCAAGGTCTGAAATAAGAATGATGCAACTTTTGTTAACATAAAAAGAAATGTAAATTTAGCTCCCTATCCGGAGCTAGCTAATGACTGAAAGCTTAATTGGAGCACTAATGGGTGAAATCCTGGCCCCACTGAAGTCAATGTCAAAACTCCCATAGCCCTCAGAGGGGCTTTGAGTTGCTTCTGAAATATGGATATATAAGTCGCTCCAAGGGCACATCCATGCATTAAGATTTCTGCTTGTGGAAGGGAAGAACAGAACCAAAATTCTGCAGTCCTTGAAGTGCACAGAAACGCACCCAAATGTTCAGTGTAATTTGTTTTATCTTCAAAAGGATAGCAACTGGCTGAGAAAATGTATAGATTCCAAGGCCAGAAGGGTGCACTCTGATCATCTAGTCTGACCTTCTGCACAACACAGGCCATAGTATTCCCTCAGTGGATTCAAGCTGGAACTAGAACAGATCTTTTAGAAAAATATCCAATCTTGATTTTAAAATTACCAGTGATAGAGAATCCACCACAACCTTTGGCAAGTTGTTCCAGCGGTGAATTACTCTCTCTGTTAAAAAATTGTGCCTTATTTCCACTCTGGATTTGTCCAGTTACAAAATGGATCAAGTTATACTCTCTCTCTCTCTCTCTCTCCTGTTTCTTTTAATGGGAACTTTTTAATCCAAGAACCAAATTCCCATCCTGCAACGTTTCAGTCCCCAAGTGAGTGAATTAAGGGAATTATTAAACTGATAAAATACTTACAGGATTTCTGAATTAGTTTGAACTCTACTGAAATCATCATTTCTTAAAATAAAAGGAACATCCGGTGGAAATGTATTTTGTCAAAAGAAAAAAAACATGTATCTATATTTAGTCTGATTCAGTATAGAAAGTTTCAAAGCAAGACGGAGTAAAGCCCTTAGGCAACGCTACATAAACATATTATTTAGGTTACATTCTGGATCTGATTAATTATAACAGGAGATCAAATGTTAACAACTTAAGAATCTTTACTCCCATCTGCACATATGGAGTACTTTAAAATGAACTATAATTTCAGGGTAATAAATAAGAGCTCTCACCTAAATTATACAAGCATTATCTTTTGGTTGCTTTAAAGGTGACCTTCTAATGCAAAGTTTTTATTGCAGGCTTGTTTGGTAGAAGATGCCCATATATGGCCTATGAGAGAACCAAAGAGGAAAATGATGTCCTTTGCAAGGACATTTAATTCACATTCCTGTTCTGCTTTCTGTATAGCAGTTATGCTTATGACAGGTACACATTCCTGCAGTACTTACTATGCGGTTTATATGGGAAAGACATTCATATTTATTCTTTGCTGAATAGATGACTTACATTGAAGTGAACAGCATAATAATCCTCAAATTCTTAATACAATAAAGCAGCTGATTTTACAAATTCAGTTTGGGCTTTGAAATCTGTCTTCAATTTGCATGTTCAATTGTTTTAACTACAACAGGAAAAATCACATAGAGCTCAATAAAAAATCCCACAACTGTTTTTTTTTTAATTGTCCCATAACAAATATGGAAAAGTCATAGATGACCAAAATTCAAAACTACCTATTTTGGCTTTATCACATCACAGAGTCACCAGGTTAACAGATAAAAAGAAGAATCAGTGCAAATCCTTCCTATATCAAAGAGACCAATCTCATTCCAGATGGAGGAGGCACCAAAACACAAGGCTGCAATTGCATCTGTTTTCACAAGCTGAGCTATACCTACCTATCTAGGTTTTAATATGACACATATCATCTTTATATAGTTAAATACTGAAGTGACACAGGCTCCTGATTCTTAACCCCTTTGCCTCCCTTGTCCGGAGGCAGACAGAATGAGTCACAACTTCATTTTAAATTTACATTCAAATTGTTCAGCTAGGAGGAGGGGAAACCTGCAGGAAGAGTCCAGGATCCTGCAGGAGTTAGAGTTGCTGAGCTTGGACTCAATCCTACTCTCATTATAGTCAGTAGCAGAATCAGTACTAAACCAAGATCCTAGCACTACTGTAAATGCTCACCAGCATCCAACCCCTGACCTTTTGGGAAGTTCAGATTTGGATCCAATTCTGGATCAGAACTTGGGCTTATCCCTGATGTTGGCCTGGTCCAGCAACCAATCAGGGGGGATGTGTTGCTGTCTCACTAGCTTCAATGCAGAGTTCAAAACAGAAGAACAAAGAATTTATACCAGGCATTGCTGTGGTATTCCAGGCCCTTCTAACCCAGAGGTTATTGTTCTTGACCACCTCCCTATGCTACTGTGCCCCTTGCATATAAATATTTGCACTATCATCAGTAAGTATGTTTCACTGTTCAATGTTTGGGGGTTGTTGTTGTTGTTTTACAAGAGTTTGACCCCCGTTTACCAAGCATCTGAGCATTTTGTGATCTTTAGTCGATTTATTCTAACGACCACCCACCGTATGAAATAGGAAAGTACTGCTCTCTCTATTTGACACATGGGGAACTGAAGGGAAACCTGCATGCTTTATAGTGCAGCATTTTCTTTCCCCAGGGCAGGAGTCATGGATCTTAGCTGGATATTCAGTGTCTCTGCACCGATGCAGAGAGCACAGTCAGGTAACTCAGAAAGATCCAGAAATGTCCATAACAGGATTTGGCAGTTACCTAACATGCTCAGTAGCTGTTGTGAGGCTGTATGTGGCATTTTGATTATAGGCAACTGACCTGGCATGACACACCCTAGGCCCCTCTCCTCTCCTCCTCCATCCCCCACCCCACAAGAGCTAAGCCAATCGTAGCACAAGGGGGCTGGGGGAACGGTTATAAATAGAAGAGTTGTAGACAGGCCCCTGCACTCAATGGCTGACCAACACAGGAACAAGAGATGTGTCTGTGTCCCAATCCCCACACCACTTTGTATACAAGTCTGTGCTGTTCCAGCTTTATTTACTAGGAAAGCCCTCTATTAGGATAACGTCTGGTCCATCATGGTGTGTTTTATGGACCAAGAGAGAGTTGGGGAGAAGCATTTGTCACTCTGAGAGGCTACAGAGCCTGCAGAACTTAGACAGAGCCATCAGCTAACCACTGCAAACTGGTATTCGGTCTCTGGTAGAGTGAATAGGGCCATAAGCAGTGAAGTGAAGGTTTGTGAATTCTTGCCTGATTTAGCTAGGTTTATGGGGAGAAGATGGTGCACTTCAGAGTGAGTGCTTTATAAAGGTCCAGGAAATGGATATTGTATGTGCTTATCCCAACCCCTGTACCATTTTGAATACAGGCTAGAGCCTTCTGTTTCATCAGCAACCAAGAGGACTAGTCAGTTACTAACCCAGGGCTAGACTGCTGCTAGCTGCAGAGGTCTCCAGGCTGTTCGCTGAAGGGTTCTGAAGGGTTGGAAAGGATGGAGATGCTGCCCTTTCTGAAGCTCTGAGGAGTCCAGGTGAGACACACACACACACAGACACACCCTGGTCACACTAGAGCCTAAAAACTCATCTCTCAGAGAGAAGATCAGAGGGGATTGTGTTTTGGTGTGTGTGCTACAGTATAAATAAAAGTTATATTGAAACCTTATATTTGAATGTTTGTAACAGAAACAAAATGGAGAAGTCTGTATAAGGAACACCAGGAAATTTACTGTCTAATAAGCTTTTGTTTAAAAATTATTCGCAGTATTCCAAACACTATTCATAATATTTAAATACTATTTACAATGCATTTTCTGTGCATGTAATTTTTGTTTTACTAAGAAAATATATGATCCTCTCTTTGAAAATTGACTGGGAATTATAAACATCCATTTCTCAGACTTTTGTGTACAATAGGCCCGAGGTCTACCTCTGCACAAGTCCTGAAATGACAGAACTCTGGCCTGTGTTTCAGCAAAGAGTTAAGCTGAGGTGCAGGAAGAAGGGGAGTGAGTATATAGTTACACAGAATATTGCCTTAGCATTCGCTCCCAATCCCCCTTACAGAAGCACAGTGAGCTCTAGGTATGTCTACACTGCAGCTGGGACCATGCCTCCAAGCCCAGGAAAACAGACACCAGCTAGCTCTGCTCAAGCTAGTGCACTAAAAATAGCAACATGGATCCAGTGCCACAGGGGGCTAACCTGAGACACAACAGCCACACTGCTATTTTTCGTACACTCATCTAGCTCAAGCAGACCTAACACATGTCTGTCTACCAGGGCTGCATGGCACACTCTCAGATGAGGTGTAAACGTATCCTAAGTGACTCACTGAAGATCACACAAGATGTCTGTCGTGGAACAAAGAACTGAAGTTGGTTCTTCAGAGTCCCAAAGTGGGGGAAGGGGGTGGTGAGAGAGAAAGCAATCAAGCTCACAGATGCTGCTACCCAGCTTTAACATTACTTCCCCTGTCTCTGTGAATTATTTTTTGGGAACACGCCATGTATAACAGAATCCTGACCCCTCTTACGTGAAATTTTAGGGTAGGGAGTGAACTCACAAAGCACCTCAATGGCCATTTTTGAGGGGGCGGGCATCACAGCTGGGGCAACAGAGCCTCCCATTGCCACACCATGGAGCTTGAGCTGTGCTCCAAAACTGCAGCAGGGTGAGGACTTGGCTTTTCAAACTGCTAACGGTTCTGAAAGGAGGCTCAATCTAACGCCCCTGCATTCTAGTCTCTCCCTCTCCGTCTTCTCAGTGCAGGCACCAGTCAGGCTCTTCTTACACTCCCAAGAAACATCCCACTCAGCAGTGATCTCATCCTGTGACCTTTCATTTCAGCACCTCCATTAGCTCCCACGCTGCAGAAGTTTGTTTCTTACCATTTCCCCTGTGCCCATGTACATTCTCCATGTTTTCTTTAGACTTTCGCCTGAAGGTTGCACTCACACATGCAATGCAGGGCAATCCTACTGAGAGAATGGCAGAAGGCACGTGCTAAAGCTCAGGAGCTTTCATATGCTTCATCTTGCTGCTAGGGAAAACAGTCTGCTGTAGGTCTAATGTGATTTCTGTTTTTTTCTATTCTTCTTCTAGCCCTAACCAACCGAGGGCATATAAATATTTCTGGCTATTATCATTCCCTTCTAGATCCTGACTGATATTTAAAAGAGTGGCCAAGTGCTTAAAGCAGAGGATTGGGAGTCAGCTGATTGGGACAGTAATCCTAACACTGCCATAATCTTGCGGTAGAAGCTTGCACAAGTCACTTCTCTGTGCCTCACTTTCTCCATCAGTAAAGTGACAATACTTACATGGGGAGGGGGCATGGAGGCTTGATTTATCAAAGTTTTAAAAAGAACTGTGAAATTTATTAATGGAAGGTTATATACCACTGCAAAGCATTACTATTATAATAGATGTCCTTATAATAAATGGGCCAAATTCATAGCTCTATCTTCATTTATATTGATGCGGTTTTTGCAAAGGATGAACTTGACCCCATTCTATTTTTACATAATGCAAATTAAATGTTGTTCCCTCAAATTGAATTTAAACTTCTGCAGGCACGGAGGCGCCACCAACCAGGATGGAATTTGGAGGATGCTAGATATGCTCCTGCTCAACCAGAAGTTACAGGCTTGATGCAGGAATCTATATTACACAGGAGGTCAGACTAGATGATCATAATAGGTCCCAGCTGGCCTTAAAATCTATGAACTCAAGATTAGGAGTAGGGGTTGCTTTCCTAGCTGTAGACATGACCTCATATTCTTTGCACTTCTCCTTACAAGTTTCCCATCCACTAAACAATCCTTTTGGGAAAGACATGATTGACAGACAAACTAGGGCTGCAGTTGTCAGAGGCAGCTTTTTGTGAGGAATATACCACTGAAGAGCAGTAGGTTCTCGTGGCGGCAATTGTGCCTGAACATAAATATTTCACCATTGTACATGATACCATAGTTAATGACAGTTCAAAATACATTTTACAAAATAATGAACTTCTCCCCCCTCCCTCAGAAACAAAAAACAAACAAGCATGAGCAAGTCTGTATAAAAATTCCCATTGAAGACAGAGTTCACTAATAAATCACTAATTAAAAATCATTAATCATGTTGAGGTCAACCAGTGCTTCACATATTTCTTCCCTAAACCCCGGCTTTAGATGATCTGCATCCTAACAGGTTTTGTATTGCTGAGTTGTAAAGCATTCCTGATTAATTGTTTTTGGCGACCCATCCAAAGCCTTGAAGGCTTGAGTCCCTGAAAATAAAAAGCAGAAGCTTTGCTTAACATGAGTCCTGGACACAGCATTGAAACAGTCTGTATTGTGTGTGTACCAGAGAATGGCCTACAGAGCATTTATACTGGGAAGAGTCAGAAGGCCATCAACAATGTCATACAGGAAACCCATTAGAGAAATGAGTGCACATTCAAGGACTGGCTTACCCTAAAGCAAAGGCTATTAATATTATCTTTATTCCTCTTTCTCCCTGTCACACAGAGACTTCTCGCCCATTCTCCACCACTAACCCCTCCACATCACACAATGGCCCCACCCCTTCCTGCATCCTGACTTCGCTCACGCTCCCTTTTCTCCCTCCCTCTTAACCTCTAACTCTCATCAGTTTCCTTCCCATCTCAAGACAAATAAGCTTTCATCTTACACATCGAAAAAACCTCAGCCCCTTCAACCTACTGCCCACTCTCTCACTTCAGCTCCAAACTCAATTAACATGTCATATACAACCACTGTATTGAATTCCTCTCCTTTAGTTTCAAGCCTGACTCTTTCTCCAGTCTGGCTTCTGCCCTGAAACTGTTTCATCGAAGTCTCAAATGATCTTTTCCTATCCAAACCTAAGGGTCTTTATTCCATCTTCATGCTGCTCAACTGTTGGCATCAACCATACCCCTCATGAAATCTTGCCCTCCTTTGGCTTTCATGCCTTCATCCTTTCGTGATTCTCCTGCCACTCTTAATTTATTGATGGAGGAAGCTGGCGTTTTGTTTGGTGAGTGGTTTTTCTATGAGTCCTGATATTCCTTCAATAAGCATTCCATGGCCAGATAGGATGGGTCTGCCTGGGTTCCCTTGTCTGTGTATCTTGGGAACCATGTAGAAGGTCCCTGGAGTGGGTTTGTGGAGGATGAAGTTGTTTGGGGAAAGATTTGATGGTATCTTTAAATTCTGGTGTGAATTGTGGTAAGAGGCCTTTTTGAGGTCTTTATGATAAATGGTATCTGAGAGTTGTCTATTAGCCTCGCTTGATGTAGTCTTTGTGATGAAGGACTACAAAAGCACCCCCTTTTGTCTGCTGGTTTGATCATTATCTGGAAATTGGATTTCAGGGACTGTATAGCTATCCTCTTGGTGGCAGAGAGATTGTGGCAGATATAATATTTGTTGAGAACTGTTTAAAAGATAGGAAACAAAGGGGAGGAATAAATGGTCAGTTTTCAGAATGGAGAAAGATAAAAAGTGGTGTCCCCCAGGGGTATTTACTGGGACCAGTCCTATTCAACATATTCATAAATTATCTGGAAAAAAGGTGTAAACAGTGAGGTGGCAAAATTTGCAGATGATACAAAACTACTCAAGATAGTTAAGTCCCAGGCAGACTGTGAAGAGCTACAAAAGGATCTCTCAAAACTGGGTGACTGGGCAACAAAATGGCAGATGAAATTCAATGTTGATAAATGCAAAGTAATGCACATTGTAAAACAATCCCAACTATACATATAAAATGATGGTGTCTAAATTAGCTGTTACCACTCAAGAAAGAGATCTTGGAGTCATTATGGATAATTCTCTGAAAACATCCACTCAATGTGCAGTGACAGTCAAAAAAGCGAACAGAATGTTGGGAATCATTAAGAAAGGGATAGATAAGAAGACAGAAATATCATATTGCCTCTATACAAATCCATGGTAAGCAGGGCCAGCGCTTCCATTTAGGCAACCTAGGCAGTCGCCTAGGGCGCCAGGATTTGGGAGGGCGGCAGACTGCTCCAGTGGACCTCCCGCGGGCGTGCCTGCGGATGGTCCACTGGTCCTGCAGCTCCAGTGGAGCATCCGCAGGCATGCCTGCGGCAGGTCCACCAGAGACGCGGGACTAGCGAACCGGCCCTGCGCCTAGGGTGCCAAAAACCCTGGTGCCGCTCCTGATGGTAAGCCCTCATCCTGAATACTGCGGGCAGACGTGGTCACCCTATCTCAAAAAAGATATATTGGACTTGAAAAAGGTTCATAAAAGGGCAACAAAAATGATTAGGGGTCTAGAACAGCTTCCGTATGAGGAGAGATTAATAAAACTGGGACTTATCAGCTTGAAAAAGAGACGACTAAGGGGCGATATGATAGACGTCTATAAAATCATGACTGGTGTGGAGAAAGTAAATAAGGAAGTGTTATTTACTCCTTCTCATAACATAAGAACTAGGGGTCACCAAATGAAATTAAGAGGCATCAGGTTTAAAACAAACAAAAGGAAGTATTTCTTCACACAATGCACGGTCAACCTATGGAACTCCTTGCCAGAGAATGTTTTGAAGGCCTCGACTATAACTGGGTTAAAAAAAAACTAGATAAATTCATGGAGGATAGATCCATCAATGGCTATTAGCCAGGAGAGCAGGGATGTGTCTGGGGAGAGCCAGTCTGCCTCACTACACATCCTCTCTTTGCCCTATTCAAATTAGACATGAGGTAGAGTTAATACACCCTATATGGGTATCACAAGAGAAGAAGATGGGAAAAAACTATCACCTGGATCTCCTTTCCCAACTCATCTAAGAGATGCTGCACAGAAAGAAAGACCAGGCCACTGTTAGATAATCTCTTCTAAGGCTAGAGGAGTAAAACAGGGAGAGCTCTGACAGAATGACTTTGTCGTGTGTGCCACCAGCACTAGTGTAGCAGAGCTGTGTACTCATCAGGTGTGTCAGGCAAGGTCATTTGTATAGCTTCTACTTTCCCACGTTTTTAAAAAACAACTTCTTCATACTTCTGAAGGTAAAGCAAGTGCACTGAGTTAGCATTCAGTGCCAACAGGTGAGGTTGCATGCAACATGGACCTCTTCCTCCATATGTTACATATAGAGGCAGTTGTTTGTTTGACCCCAGGTTGTAGATAACTAATACTGTCACACTGCTCTCAAGAGTCTGAGAGCACGAGATAAATGGTATTTTCTTTTTTGGGGAATGGGGTGTTGCTATTCTAGGTTTGGCACCTAAAAGCCAGAAAAAGCAATACTGTCACGGCACTGTGAATGGGAATGTTAAGTTTCAGTAGTAAGATGGAGAGCAATACACAATTCCCTGTGACACAGCAACAATTGGTTCAATACCTTAACTTTGAAAATGGATATACTGAGAGAGAAAAACATACTTTATTCAATTATTCTTTTTTTTACATTATATTCTACAAAGTGTATTGTGATTAGGAAGAGGCACTTCCCAACAGCAGTATCAAAATGAAAATGAAAACTAGTGCTGAGTAAACAAAGGAATGTTATACAGAATAGTACCACACTCATACACAGTGTAAATTAAACATAACTTTTGTTATACATATCTAGATATTGATTATCAAGAGCCTCTAGAAAAAAAACCTTTATTTTTCTCTTATTTTTTCCTAGGTTTACCCTATTGCAGAATATCTTGTCCATGTGTAATTTTATTACCTCTGTCATAACCCTTGGAAGTTTTTTCTTCTCATTGAGCTACCATGATCTTCACACACTATCCCTTGGCTATGATCGATAATGTAAAGAAACTGAAAAAGCAAGAGTTAGCTATTGATTTCTTCAACTCCTAAATGTGGATTAGTAGTAGTAGTATAGCACTAGTGCTTGAACGCCCCCAGAGACCAGTTTGAGCCTCTTTGTAGTCTTGCAATCAAGGGTTTTATTCTACAGACTGGTTCCTCATATGGTCTCTAGAGCAAGTTATATCTGATTATTTTGTCTTTGTTCTGCTGCTCTGCTAGGAATCACTCCAGCGTCCACTGAGGCCAATGGGAGTCTTCACTAACTTTAGTGGGAGCTGGATCAGGGCCCTAGTTGACATGACACGCCAATTCATTTGTCATTGTTATCTACTCCTTATTCATCACCACTTGACTGGGGTCATGAGTAAAACATAAGTTAAAACACCACCACAAGCAAGGTTAAAAAACTAATTAAGAGATGCCAAGGTCTTACAAAAATGAGATAACAAGTGGCAAATAACCATTTACAACAGAAGACAAATATTGTCTGTCTAGAAATAAAATCCTACAAAGACTGTGTTTGGATAGTGTCAATTTAAACCTAGTACATTGCAACCTTCCAAGTCAACCATGAACTTTAAAATGTTGAATTACTATTATTATGAAGAAGAATGTTGATTGTAGAATGTGGACTAGCTCTGAACTAATTACTATTAACGGTGCCAATTTTGGCAAGTAACTTTGTTGTTGCTTGAACCTATTTGCTTGCCTTTCTTTTCTTCAGTTGTAAGCTACTCAGGGAAGCTCCATTCTCTATATGTATAGCACCTAGCACAATAGGGACCCAACCCTGGTTGTGGGCTTTAAGCACTTGCAGAACAGAAACAAGAATAATTTTAGAGTTATGCAGATTTATCATTAATGTAGTGAGCTGAAGAGGTTCAAAACATACTTACCTATTAAATCACAAAAATAATGTGTTTTAGGACTTATCTACACAGGTACACTCAGGATTGTTAATCTGAATTTAAAAAGGTGTGAATTTAAAGTGGGTTAGTTAAACCTCATTGAACCCCCATGAAGACACTCATTCAGAATTAGTGGCCTTATTTCAGTTTAGTTTAGTTCCCTTCCAAAGTGCCTGTGCTCTCCCCTCAAAGAATCGCCTTTGGCAGGCCCCCTTTCAGCAGGCGTTGTGGGGAAGAGAAGGAGCTGGCTACACCAATTCTACTCCAGCAGGACACTCTCCCAAGCTATAAATATTCCCAGCAGAGAAGATATGGCTACCTTCCAAGCTTTTGTGCCATACGAGCATCATGAAAGGACTCAAGTGGAGCTCAGGATGAGCCTACTGTATCTTTTTCACCAGAAACCCCCACACCTCCCCAACAATGGTATTCTCCTCCTCTAGAAGGGCTATGCCACTCTGCACTGATCCTGACTCCTCAGCTCCTTGGAGGAGGGAGGAAACAAGGGGAAGCATTCCTATTGGGATAAACAGAAGAGCTAAGCTAAACAGCATGAAGCTGGGTCAATACTTGGATGGAGAGCAAGAAAAGAAACAACCCAGGCAGTGACATTTTTTAATAACTAGCAGGTACTCTTCTGACTTCCGTCAGCACTCTCTTCTTTTTTAGGGTTGTATAGTTCTAGGTGTCACCCTAGTATCTGAGCATCTTCCATGTAAAACCAATAGCATTAGCAAAGTCCCTAGTGCACTTGGATGGAGTCTCCAGCACTTCTCTTGTGGAGGTAAAACCTTTGCTGGAGTAGTACTGAACAAATACCCAAGATGGCATTTTAGGGATTAGTGCTGCTGGAAGTACCATCATTCACATGAGCCATGAAGGGAAGTTCTGAGCATTAATGGCCCTTCAAAACCCCATTCTACATTAACCCATGTTCGGCCAAATTCTAAACTTGGATAATTTTATGGTTTTTTGCTTCACTTCCTTTCCTGACCAGTTACCTAAGATTGCTCTGTGCAGCGTGAACAGTTGCTTTGTTTCGCCCCATTGATCGCTGCACTTGAGTGATGGGCTTCTTGTGCTTGAATGTGCAGGTGAAGTATGTAAAACACTTTGTGATCCTCCTGGATGAAAGCTGCTCTATAAACGTAAAATCTTTTCTATTTTTTTGTTCTTTAACACAAGGACTTAATGGAGCATGACCATGGCTGGTGGTTTGCACCCTTTATAAGAAAAGAATCTTAAAGCAATCTTAGTGAGGAAAAAGAAGGCATCTAAAGGACAGAAAAGGGTTAAAAGCAGTAGTGGACACTACAAGGAGAAGTTTCCTTTCACAAATGAATGAGTTCCACTATGCAACCCACCCACACACATTTCCTGTTGGTTTGAAAATGGCATCTGCTTCTTATAAGACCCAATTAATTACTTCATAAGAGAAGTTCATTTACTTTAGTATGTGGTTGAACGTTTTCTACTGACTTCACAAAACGTTCAGCTTACAATGAAGCCAATGGGTACTGAAAGCCAGTGTTATTACTGACAGTTAATACCGGGGAACTAGGACAACACTTGCTTTTATCGTTGCTGGTAGGCTGGCCTTATGGATCAGAGACTCATTCCAAATCTGTGGAGGGCAGAGAGCAGTGAGGAGTCCATGACACAGCAAAGCATAGTACTTTAATTTAAAATCCCATTATAATAGGGGTTATTACATTTGTCCTACAAAGCTCAGGTAACAAATGTTTAGCTATCACCAAGTAGGATTATTAATCCGTCTAGAGACTCGGTTGATTAGAGAGCTTTAGTTTAAACCAAACTCCAGCCTGAACACTGTGCCTAAGGCTAGAGATTTGCTTTACAACTGCTTGGACGCCTCCCTTTTGCCTCTCTTAGACACCTCGCCTCACTTTCCAAGGTTTGCTCCCCACCCACCCACACACTTTTATTTTATTTTGTAATCAATAAAGACAAATTTGTCACTTCAGCCTCCTTTGAGCAGGAAGTACTTAGGGGCCACCAACACCCCAATCACCCAGAAACGCACAAGCCAAGAGTTAGAGCAAGTCAAAACACAAAATAGAATTTGGCAACTTATCCATTCATCCCAAGGGACAGCGATAATCCTGCATTCCTGCCTGTGATGCTGTGTAAAGATATATAATACAGAACTCGCCAACACACTCATAATCCAAGATGGCACCTGCTGCCTCTTCTGGATCCAGAGGACCTACAGAGTAATCAATATACTCCCAAGGTACGAGGGAGAGTCATTTTGGTAGTATAAGGACAGAAGAACGACAGAAACCAGCTCTGCAGCTCCATATATGTTTGCAATATAAAGTGACTCCTCACTACAACAAAAACAACACTTTACTCACAGGACTGCAAGCTGGCAACTTGCTGCTTTGTTCAACTCCCTACACCAACAGGGCATGAGGGACACCTCCCCCTAACAAACCAGGAAGTAGGGAAAGGGAGAGCATGACTCCATCCTCTAAGACTCAGGGTAACCCAGTCAACCTCATGATGATGGCTCTTGGGGGTGCTTTGCAGAAGCCTGAGCTGCCAAGCAGTTCTGTGCACGGAATTCCCATTGAAGCCAAAGGGAGATGCACGTACTACAGCTGACCACACCCAAGAGGAGCTGTAATCGATAACAGGTGCAGGTCCATAGCACTTTACAAAAATCAGATCCTCAAGCTACAAAATTGCATGCAGCACTTCAAGGAATGTGGCAAACAAAGCAAAACTCCATTCCCCGAATAATAGGTCTATTCTTCATTCATTTTTTCTTCTGCCCTATCAACATTGCACATTAGCAATTGAAATGAAAAGGCTGGATTATAACAGCTAGATGTATGGATCCAGATAATATTTTCTTTTCCCAATACCAAAGCATACCTGCTGGCATAGCAGAAAATCTACATATAAATCCATAGCAGTTATATGGGGATCTGAGAACTATGTACCCAAAGTTGTGCATTGCAGTCTAGGCTGTGAAAGATGACTGGTATTAGACAGTGTTAACTTGTGACTTATTGAGCTGTGAAAAGGCAGCTCAGATGCAATAATTGGTTTTCTGTTTTCAGACTGGATTATCCAAGGTACAGAGAGAGTTACCCAAGGTCTCACAAGGAGAACAGCAGAAAAAAAGCCTTAGAGGGTAGTCTTCCTACTATGGATCTCAGCCTTTTGTTCTAACCACTTATCCATGCAGCTTCCTAAAGAGATATACAAATGTGCAGTCTGAGACTGAATGGAAGGGATCCATGCTAAACAGTTAAAGCCAAAAGGCGAGCGACTGACCCTTGAAGCCAACAGAGGACAGCTGTGTGCCTCTGAGGTAGAAATGTCTTTTGAGGCCTGATCCAAAGGCCACTGAAGTCCATGAAAGCAGTGCAAGAGAGCTTGGTTAGCTCAAGTGTGTGGTGGAGAGAGGGGCAAGGGGAGGGACAAAGAAAGCAATAAGAGAGATCAACAGAACAAAGGGTTGAGCTAAAATCTAGGGAAGCAAGTGCAAGAGAAAGAAATAGATTAGTTAAAAAAATTCTGCTGTCAATGAAAACTTTTACAAGTTGAGCACAGGCTTTCTGCAGAATCTCTGGGTCTGGGTTCACTTACAGTCACTACTTGTTTCATAATATATAACACGAAAATCAACATCAGAAGTGGGACAATAACTTGAATATGGTCTCTTGCTGCCAAGGCCAAGCTTGACAGGCTGTATTAGCATGGATTTTGTTCTTGGGAAGAGAGGAAACAAGGTATTCTCTGATACAAGACTCCTTGCAGCTTATCCATGAGACAAAAGATCACCAGGTTCCCATAAGTAACATACTGTAATGTTCAAATGGGAGATTACTTTGACACCTACTGGCCACTTTAGAGTAGAGCACTATTAGGTTGCCAAGATGAGTCAGGGCCAGTTCAAGGCAGTTGTTCAAGCTAGCCTCTGTAAAACACTGATTTCCAATCAATAAATAAAATATATTTATATTACCTCCCCAGTTGCCATCTGTACAAACTGCCAAGGAAACAGGGCTAGAGGGTTACTTTAAAACTGAAGGAACAAGGGGACAAGAACTCTGCCTTGAGTGTGTCGCATTTTCAGTTGTAAGTGCTTGTATGGCTAATGGCTCTAATATAGGTCTTGAGTGTTGATTCATGAAACCTACCACCATGTCCAGGTGCTAGAAAAACGACCTGTCCGATAAAGCGTGGACAAAAACTAGCAGTGATCTCAACAGCTGCAGTTTAAAGACAGAAGGGGATTAATCACTCTGGCAGCAGGAGGAGCACTCACTGCCTCGTGTTGGCTCCTAGACTCAGGGTTAATATATAGGGAGCTGGGTTCTGCTCTATTACAAGTCAATGAAATTTCTCCAAATTCACTGAATGCAAAACGTCAGCATAGGTGCTGACAAGGTTGGCTGATATAAACTCTGTGCCCAGGATTCCAAATAAGCATCAGCTTTGAATACAGAAATCATAATCTACAGGTAGTACCCACTTCTCCTTCTCTTCCCCCACTGATGGTGGCAGTGGTGCATGGGCAACGTGTATTGACACAAATGGTGACTGCCCCTGCCTCAAAAAGCTTGCTGTTTACTAAACAGACACAGAAGACATGACATATTTAAGCCCAGAGGATGGAATTGCTTGGAGAGAAGAGTTGAGTGCACAAACATGTGTTTTCCAACCCTTGTTTCAAGAGCTTCCATGTTCCCTTTTTGCAGTGAATCTGAACTACCACAGAGCAGTGCAAAGGATGCAGGTGTTCAGATTAAAGCAGAGACTGGGAAAGGGGAGTTTTCCTGCCTCCTCTGTCCACTGTCGTTCCCAGCCTGCCCCCGTATTTAGCTGAACTATATCTTACCAGTGATGAGCCACAAACTATGGCTAAAGATACTTCAAAAAAGCAAAAGGTTGAACACTGAAAGGTTCTGAATACACGCTACTGAATACACACGGGAGTGATTTTAATCGTGTTTGAAGTGGGTTGAATGATGCTTCAATGGAAATACTGCTTAGGATGAGTAAAGATGGTTTGTAACAGCTGAAGGATTTTAGGTAAGATGGGAAAACCCAAGTGGAGGGTGTGAAATGTCTTAGATGACGTCTGGGATTCGCAGAGTTCTCGGAGCTAATAAGAGACCTAAAACAAACTTTTATCTCCGCCTGCAATTTAAAATTTTTACTCTTCCCAGGGTGATTCATCTTCTTATGTTTCTAGCTAAATGGAAACCCATACTGTATACTTAGGGTACAATAATTCCACTCCCCATACACAAGTTAGGCCAGCACAAGTGACTGGCTTGTATATTAGATAGCATCTTTTTTCATATAAATTTCACTCGCTTCCAGCCCTGCTCCTTTATTCCTCACAATCCCTTTTTTAGCTCCAGAGGGAAAAACTGCATGCTACCTTGTTCACTTTATATTTTCAATGGATTTTTCCTCTCTGCCCCTTTACCACAGTCTCCAAACGAAACACGAACCTAATAATGTTGTAGCCTGAGCTGAACTTTAAACCCACAATATCTGAGTGGGTTTGAAATTAGGCAAAACAAGTTCTCTCCCCTAATTGAAATGCTTGGAAGAAGGTGTTAAGCTGTTTACAGAGACATGGGGACTGTATTATATTTTAAAACCACACAGTGTGTAGTTACAAGTAGCTGTGGAGTATCTTAACTCATTCATAGATTCTAAGGCCTGAAGGATAATTTGTGACCATCTAGTTGGTCCTTCTGTATAGCACAGGCCATAGAACTTCTCCAAAATAATTCCTGGAGCAGATCTTTCAGAAAAATGTCCAATATTGATTAAAAAATTTACATTAGCAAAGTTTGAATGAGGAATGCAAACAAACTGAACATCTGAATAAAGAGACCAAAATGAGATGTAGCAAAAGAGAAGAGCCATTAATTGCAGAAGAAATATGATTAAGGCTAATATTTAGTCCTAGGTATTTTTAGTAAAAGTCATGGACAGGTCACGGGCAATAAATAAAAATTCATAGCCCATGATCTTTCCGTGACTTGTAGTATAAATACCCCTGACTAAATCTTAACTGGGGGGGCACGGCTCTGGTGGGGCCCCTGGGTGCTGCTGCTCGCAGGAGAAGCCCTGGGGCCAGCAGCACCAGCTGCTGGGGTCACCGAGGCCAGCAGCACCAGCCTCCTCCAGGGCCACCCACCCACTCACTGCTGCTCCTGCTGCCCCCAGGGCCGCTGCTCAAGCAGACCTCAGGGCTACACACACCAGCTGCTGCTCAGACAGTCCCAAGGGCCAGTTGCCTGGGACTGCCCAAGCAGCAGCTGGTGCGGCTGGTCCCAGGGCCGCTCCAGCAGTGGCCAGTGCAGCTGGCTGTGGGGCCAACCAAGCAGCTGGTATGCCTGGCCCCGGGGCCAGATGCTTGGGCAGCTCTGGGATCAGGTACACTGGCCACTGCAAAAGCCATGGAGGTCCCAAAAAGTCATGGAATCCATGACTTCTGCAACCTCCATGACAGACATGGAGCCCTACATATGATCAATATTAGAATGTAAGTATGGCCATATTGGGGTCAAACCAATGGTCCATCTAGCCCAGTATCCTATCTTTCAACAGTGGCCAATGCCAGATGCTTCAGAGGGAATAAACAGAACAGGGCATTTATCAAGTGATCTACCCCGTCATCCTTTGGTGATCAGAGGCTTAGGGACATCCAGAGCATGGGATTAAAGGATCAAAATGACAATATTTGATGAACCCTAAAGAACAAGAGTTGGTGGCAAGATATCAAGGAATTATATGGTGGTGATAGTCCTGAAAATCCTCAACTAGAGATCAGTGAAGTAAACCCTCCAATGACAGATGAAGAAAGTATGGCTTCAATAAAAAGACTTCTGAATGGAAAAGAACAAGGTTGTGATGGCTGAATTGTTAAAAATCATAAGGGATGAAGGCTTGAAAATCCCATCAGCAGTAATGAAGAATGTTTGAGACAGGTGAATTGCCAGATTTTATAACCCAGTTTTTTCAATCTTCCGTTTTCTAGACCTTTAATAATTTTTGTTGCTCTTCTCTGGACTTCTCCAATGTGGCACTCAGAACTGGACACAATACTCCAGTTGAAGCCTAATCAGCGTAGAGTAGAGCAAAAGAATTACTTCTGGTGTCTTGCTTACAACACTCCTGCTAATACATCCCAGAATTATGTTCGCTTTTTTTTTTTTTTTGGCAACAGTGTTACACTGTTGACTCACATTTAGCTTAATACATGCTTAGTTTTAAGAATGGGAGTAATCCCATGGATGTCAATGAGACAATGTGCATATGTAAAGTTAAGCACATGTATGCATGCATAATGAAAACCATAAACAGCAATTGGTGGAAAGTGTTATAAACTTCCCTGACATTTGTATTGGAGTATTGCTCAGGAGCTCCAGCCATGGACCAGGACCCATTCTGCTAGGTTCTGTACAAATACAGAACAAAAGTATGATCCCTGCCCCAAAGACTTCACAATCTAAGTGTAAGACAGACAGACAGATGGGGGAGCACAAGTAAAGAGTGAGACAACACTGGTCAGCATGATTGGCAGCAGTCTTAGCACACCAGCTGCTTGAGCTTAACTGCTGTCAAGCTTTCTGTAGGCATCACGGCATAGGAGAATTTTAAGAAGGGATGTTTATAATGGTTCCCCATCTAGTGCTGGTGTCAATCTTCCATAGAATGTAATGCGAGGAGGAACACCCTATAGCCTGTGCATCTTGAATTCATACCCTCCCCCACCCCCAAAAGAAAATTCACACACAGTTAGAGGCTGTTTCAACTGTGTCTGCACTAAAGAAATCTTACAAGTGCAGAGCCTCTGTGTTTGAAACTTGACACCACTGAACAATGATACTGGAAGTCCCTGCTAGTATTTGAGCCCTAGGCCAGGTATTCCCACAGCTGCACTACCAAAACAAAAACAACTTTTATCTTAAGCCTACCGTGATAATGCCAGATGCCGTAGGCAAAATTCTCCTCTTACACATGCGTGACAGATTTTGACTCTGATATACTTTGCTCCCCATACATGGGTAAATCTCTAGTTGATGTCAGTGGCATTTCTGTATAAGTAGGGAAAGCATAATTAATACCAGAGCTGAGATCCTCCAAGTGCCTCTGAAAGGAAAATTTTGGCTTACATTAAGGTTGCTAAGAAAGCACGTATGAACACTGCCACTGAAGCTTTTACTCTACATCTCTGGATAAAATGCAGTCAAGCTCTGTGACAAAGTGGGAATTTTGAAACCTATATGTGCCTCAGTTTCCCTTACATGCTGCATTGTTATCTCAGGGCAGGCTAAAACACAGGTGTGAATGGTACCTAACTCTCTAGGACTAAGTGGGTCATGAAAAGGGATTGGTTGAGGCTGATCCTATATCAGTGAAGAACCCATGAAGACAATGACAAATCGAATCACTGGGGCTTTGACACCTGGCTACCAACAACCACAGATTGCTCTATCACTCTGTAGGAAGCTGAGCAGTAGTTCCTGATCTGGAGAATAAAGGACTGGCAGGTGGGAGTTAAGTGTGTGTGGGCTGCAGGAAGCATTCAAGGCTCACCTGGGAGTCTGATGAAGGAGGTCACATGGACAGGGACACGGAGCTTGAACAATGGGGTTCACTACAGCTTGGCTGGCCTCTGAGCTAACCAGAATGGACAATGCTTTAACCTTCCATCTTCTGTGCTAACCTAAAGACTTGCTATGCTGTGTTCCAGATGACTAACAAACCCTGCCATTTTGACAACTTCTGACAACCGTTTTGACCAAAAAAAAAAGTGAACATCATTCTGGGATGTATTAGCCGGAGTGCTGTAAGCAAGACACCAGAAGTAATTCTTCCGCTCTACTCTATGCTGATTAGGCCTAAACTGGAGTATTGTGTCCATTTCTGGATGCCACACTGGAGAAAATCCAGAGAAGAGCAACAACAATTAAAGGTCTAGAAAACAGGGAAGATTTTTAAAAACTGGGTTTGCTTAGTCTGGAGAAGAGAAGACTTTGAGAGCGTCACTGCAAAGGCCTGCAGAGGTGCACTGATTGGTAAAAAGTGTACAAGTCTCCACTGGGGCCTGTCTCAGTTGAACTTACTGAACAGAGCTCACTGTGTGAAGCAGGAGCACTGCATGTCCAGAGGTCAAGTCTAAGGAGGTGATGAAGCCAGTTGCTTTATCCTGGAAGCAGAGCAAGATCCCCAGAGGGACTGGCATACAGAAGGGGTCCCTCCTAGAGACCATTCCAAAGCTGGGGCCATAGCACTGATCCTGTGAATCTGGGACAAGCTCTTCCAAAGACACAAAAAGGACAATGCAAAATTTCAGAATGAACCCTGAATAAGTGGCCTAATGACTCCCTACAGTAGACTGAAGAAACTACTAATTGATTATTACTTGCTCATAATATATTATGTAAAACAGATCTGTGGTGGAAGGACAAAGGTAGCATTCTGTATTGTTCAGCAGAATCACAATTCAGGATTATCCTAAAATTCATAAATGATCAAAACAAAAAGCATCCATTTACAAACTGGATAAGACTTTAGCAACAAGGTTTACCTGTAGTAGTCAAGGTTTCATGTAGTTATTGTAGAGAGACAGCAAAGTAGCTATAATGCCAATAATTCTACCTTCATACCTCGAGAAGGGTAGCAGATAAGACAATAGAAAGGATAATGAGTAGCAGCTGATGGTGGTATTTACCACCAGTTTTAACACTAAGAAAATACTGTGATGTAAAAATGTAGGCCATATTTACAGGATTTGGGATTCTATCCTAGGAAGTAGTGACTCTGAAAAAGATTTTGGGGGTTGTTATGGATTATCAGTTGAATCATAATCTCCCAGTGTGATGCTGTGACCAAAAGAGCTAATGTGATCCTGGGATGTATAAATGAGGGAATCTTGAGTAGGTGTGGAGAGGTTATTTTACCACTGTATTTGGTACTGGTGCAAATTGCTGCTAGAATACTGTGTCCAGTTATGGTGCGCATAATTCAAGAAATATGGTGATAAATTGGAGTGTGTTTTTAGTGAAGAGACACGAGAATGATTAAATGATTTTAAAACATGTTTTATAATGATAAACTCAAAGAGCTCAATCTACTAGCTTAACAAGTCACCCTAGTGAGTGACTTGATTCCAGGTCTATAAGTATCTATCTGGGGAATAAATTTTTGATAATGGGTTCTTCTATCTAGCAGAGGAAGGCATAACACGATCCAATGGTTAGCAGTTGAAGCTAGGCAAATTCAGACTGGAAATAAGTTCTAGATTTTTTAACAGTGTGGATAATTAAAAATTGAAACCATTTACTAAGGGTCAGGGTAGATTCTCCATCACTGACAATTTTTAAAATCAAGATTGGATGTTTTTCTAAAAAATATGCTCTATGAATTATTCACGGAAAGTTCAATGTCCATTGTTATACAGGAGGTGAGACTAAATGTTCACAATGGTCCCTTCTGGCCACTGAATCAATGAATGTATTCATTTTTATTCTGTGTATTATGGTAGCACCTACAACCCAAGGTCCATTGTACTAGGCACTGTACAGTCATATAACAGAGACAGTCCCTGCTCTAAAGAGCTTACAAAACAGAGTGTACAATTGAAATACAGCTGTTGCTTCTGTTTTCCAGACACTACGAGATCTAAATACTGATTTATGTACATTAAATATCTTTTAAGTATTACTTACCTCATAGACTGGGTACCAGTTTTGAAAGTGCAAATACCAAGCAATACAAAACAATGTTTAGTCAGCTTTTAAAAACCTGCACAACTCTCCCATCTCTCTTCTCTCCAGTCCATCCAATACAGATGCCAACTCCTTTCCTTTCCCAATACTGGCCATTGCAATCCTTTATCAACAAACTTCTCTGCACCTTGAAAGCACTGCACAGCATCTCCAACCTATACCTCAACATTCGTCTTTTTCCTCTACCCAACCATTGGTATTTACCACGCTGTCTCCTCTGTTTATTCCTGGCTGTGGCTTCTTCCATGCTACCGCATACACCTGAAGCAATCCCCTAACTAATATGTAAAATATTACTTCAAATGACTAGCTGCTTGTGGGTTTTTGTATTGTACTGAACTGACGTCTTCTGTCTCAGATTGTGCCCATTAATGGTTAGTCCTCCAGGGAACCTACTACAAGACTGGCATGGTTTCCCTACTGAATAGTGCTTGTAGAACTTCATGAATAAGAAACAAAAAGAGTACATGATAAATATCGATGACACCCTCAATGCCATGTTCATATTCTCCTATTACCATCTCCATAGTTCTTCCTTTGTCCCAGCCCCATCCTGAACCTTTCAAGAATACAATCAACCTCTTGATTTGCCAAGCCACAGCCTATTCAACATTCAAATCCATCCTTACAACTAATTAGCTCCACAAGAAGTAAACATGCACACACCCAAACATATAAATCAGAGTTAATCCTTCCATCTTCTTCCATTATTTTTAGATCTTCAGTTCTCTGGAATAAGGACTATCTGCAGTTTGTGTCTTGTACAGAATTGAGCATATTGTTATCACTTAAATAAGAAATAATAATGCTAATAATAGCATGTGCCACTGAAGTATACATTACAGTCTATCTGCTAAATTCTGTACTGGGATATTAAGTTTAAAATGTTAATTTCTGCAAAACAGACTGTTAGTGTTTCCCCTCAATGACCCACCAACATGTTTTTATGACTTAACATTCTGCAGGGATTATGTAGGGCTAAGAGAGTAGTTCATTGTTTATACTCACGCAAGCCTCTGCCTCTCTGTGGAGATTACTAATGATTGTTAACTATAGTATTCCAATTTTAGTAATCCTTTGGTGTTACCAGCAAGGCAAGAAAGTTTCAACTTTAGAAATCTGTTACATTTGGAACTTATGGAGCAAAAAGTTGTGTAGGAATCTTTCTGAATCATCATGGTTTCGTAGACGTACGGAGACACACTGGTCAGGAAAAGTTTCTCTTCCATTAACCAGCCACCCAACACACTTCCAAACTGAAAACCTAAGCCCCGATCCTGCGATGAGCTCCATGTAGGAAGTCCTCTGCATCCACATGGAACCCCACTGGAACCAGTGGGTTCATCCACGTATTTTTAGTATGTTATGACTTTGAAATAATTGACTGTAGATATCTGGCCAAAGACTATCAGTAATGTCTTTAGTGGATATTTAATTTCTGAAGAATATTCAAATTAAAAGCTATTGATCATGTATAAAATAATTTAGCACATTCATTTGAAACTCAATGAGCTTTGAAACACCAAGATGAAGTGTACATAATACTTCCCCTAAACTACCTGTAATATTGGATACCATTCAGAAATGATACCCTCTCTTTTATACAAATGATCTACAACAGCATAAGCTGTCAAACACATTAAAGATGTGGCAAAAAGTCTAATCGGGTTGTTGCAATCATGTCTAGGTTTTCATCTTTGCACTATATCATCAAAACAGCTGTGTTAGCTATCTTGGCATGGAGAAAATAAGGGCTTGAAATTATCACATTTTTGATCTCTAATTACTCTCGCCCCTTGCTCCACCGATATGGTCACAAGGTGCCCGTTATCTACCGGGTAATGAGCGTTGGGATAGGGCGGAGGCTCGATCACTGGATGTCCCCGGGAGGGGTGACAAGTGCCCTGAAGGTAGCAATGGGGATAACGCAAACAATGAGTCGTGGGGTTAAAACTGAGGGTTTATTGAATGGGTCACAGGTGCGGATAAGGAGCAATTTAATACTAGTTACAACTTGGGCCTACAATACAATACTAGAACAAATAATAAAAATACTGCAATTACAAACAGAAGCTGACCCTGGTACCGCTCTAAGTCCCAGTAGTTATTCAGGTCCTTCCAAGGGTTAGTAAAGGTGCTATTGGTGCTATTATTAAGCATAAATGCAATTACTCATCTAAGTAAAAAAAATGCAGTAAGACAGTTAAAGATTGCCGTGAGACTCCGGCCAATCCCCCTTGCGTTCAAGGTTTCCTGGTCAGTGGGTTTCCCCTCGCAGGAGCCTTGGGGCGGCTAGAATCGGCTTTCGTCTCCGGCTTACAACAGACGATTACAGGCTCAGTTAGTTAGCAGAATTAGCAGCTAGGCATACTTACACACACAAACCACAAAAGTTTCATCACCACTGGCAAACGGGTAGGCTTCTGAGAACACGGAGCCGAGGGAGACCTCGAGTTGATCAGGCTCGGTTACGGATACGGGTCTCTGCGTCTCTCCCTGCCCACCACTTGCACGGTGGGCAATTTATAAGGGTAATGACGTGTTCAGCTTTTTGGCCAGGTTTCTCCTAATTAGGAGATTTACAGATGTCTCGTTACCACCCTCATGGGGGGGGCTGTCAGGAACTGGCTGACCACAAAATTTGCCTAGCCCCAACGGTTACTTTCGGGGAAATGCTTCTTGTTTGAGAGTACGTGTATGCTCGTTTCCTGAACATGGAGGCCAGGGCAAACACTGCCTAGGGCTGTGACACTAACATGGGCACTAACACACATATTCCAAATAGTCGACTACTTGAGCAAAATAAACTTTGGCCATGCAGTAGCTGTAAGGTGCTCTTGGCACACCTGAAAAAAGACACACAATAATACATACCATAATGATTGCCAGTTGTTAATGGCAGAAGATGGTCAGCTGTTTGACAAAGATCACCTGAACTTTTCTAGAAGCAAAAGAAGCTGGTCACCAATGTTGAGCTGTCAGATTAATAAAGGGGACTAAGAAGAATTTAGGCAAGGAAAGGTCATCTCAGTTTCACAGAAGAATGCCAATTTTTGCCTCATCAGCCTGTTGACATTTAACTTCCATCATTGTAGACAGGACTAAAAATAACTAGTTTGTTTTAAGTGTATTGTCAGACATTGAAACAATCTGGTTGCATTTACTATTTTATTAGGAGCTGAGTATTTCTCAAATGCTGCTATAAAAACCAAGAGAATTCAGTTCTTATTATTATCTAGCCTGAAATATTACTAAAGCAAGTCACCATTCACGGGTTATTTAACATAAAACTGTATTTCAATATGTCAGAGACTGTTGTAAAGTTACTTGCAAACTTCTGGATTCTGTAAAAAGAATAAATAAAATAATGGTGTAGGAATTTATACATGCATGTGTACACACACACACACACAACATTTTGGGTCACATTCATCCCTGCTGTAGGGTTCCAACAGGAGTGAATTTTATCCACAATGTGGCAAGAGAAAATACATGAAAAGAGATGGAGTTACGTAAGTGTCAAACTGGAATGAGGATGGTGAACTGGGCCCAATAATAGCAGGTCACTAGGGGAAAACAGCTGCAGGATTTTTAGTAGCTTTGTTCAACAATCATTGGAAGATACAACTCAGCACAATACATCATCCCAATGCTCAGTCATGATACAAACAAAGAGTCTGCAGAACACGGAAAAACAAGTATCTAACATTTGTATAAAAGAGGAACTTGGGGATTATGGTCTTTAGGGTCAATTATCTACATTTTAATCAGTCACATATATCTATTTATATATACATATATAAACAAATCTCTCTTTAAGACATACCCTTTCCAAGGTGATCACAAGAAATAGCTCAATAAGAATTAATAAACAAATTATTTTGACTCAGCCATCAAGTTGTGCACATATCCAAACTGAAGAACACCATGACATTGTTGCTACTGCACTTCTCCCTTTTATCTAAGTACTTCTATGCATCCCCTCCAGTACCACAGTAGAAGGGATTTAGGTGCCTCACTCCCATTGATTTCAATGGAAGTTAAGCACCTAAATATTTTTGAGAGTCCGGACCTTGGTGGCTCCCAAGTATTTATGAATTTCTTCACCACACAACTGTGAGGTAAGGAAATGCTATCCCCATTTTAAAGATGGGCAATGGAAACACAAAGAGACTAGGGCTCAACTGAATTGCACTGATGGTGAATCAAGGATTTTATAGGTAAATATTTAAATGAGTTTTTGAAGCATTTAGTTTTTGTGATAAGCACAATCCTTGAAGAGAGAGGGATTATTACAGAGTAGATTTATCTTCATTTCCTGTATTTTATCTAAACTAGACGAGCACAGTAGGTGGACTAATAAATATGGTCCCAATCCTGGAAACACTTAAGCACCTGCTAAACTTTACTACCAGAAATCAATGGAACCACTCACATTAGTAGCGTTAAACACATGCGTAAGCATTTGCAGAATTGAAGCCTATGCAATTAGCAGGTAACAATCCAACTCTTACAAAACTTGTGTTATCTGGCCTTTCTGGCACCCAGCAGACTGAGATTTTAGTTCAGTTAAGTTAAAATTGAAAATAAATGCTCACTGTAAAACCAGATTTACATCTGCTTAGTACATTGTAGTCTGCTGGCCTGTCTCTCCAGCCAAGGAAAGCTACACATCACCCCCAGAGTCTTGATCAGGCACTTTTTCCTCAGGGCTTCAACTTCATTTCCTCCGAATAACACAAATTCAGCATAGTAGTCATCTTTTCCTCCCTAAACCCACAGTCTTCTACAGGGGCCTATCTAGCCCCTACATTCCCACTCAGCCACTTGAGTCACCTGCTTTCTGTTGCTTAATTTCCCCACAGCTCTCTACCCCCAACTGAGTCACTGGCTGTCTTTTATAATGCCCTAATCTCCATCTGATCAGTTTCAGATGTGATGGATCAGCTACATCCCAGCTCAGACTGGAACCAACTCCCCTTAAAGCCAAGCACAAAAATAAAGATGGTGCTCATGCTGAAGTAGATTGGGTATCACAGTCCAGATTAATTGCTCTAATTCTAAAACATAGGTCTCCAGCCCCTCCCGTTCCTGCGGGGAATGTAGCTAAGAGGAATAATTCATTAATAGCTGTCATACTTGTCAATATTGATTTCTTCCACTGGTGGAGCAACTGACTCCTGTCACTGAGCCTTGTTATCACCATTGGTTGTAAGGTGTAAGGTGGCTTCTCCCACTGAAGTCAAAAGCAAAACTCAGATTGATTTAACTGAGGAAGGAGCTGGATCTCAGGGCCAGATCAACAAAGTTACTTAGGGATTTCAGCACCTAAGCTCTAGGTGCCCTGCCCCCTGATTGACTCCTCGGTCCCAAGGCAGGCATGCAGGCTCCCCAGGCATTGTACAGGAAGAGGTAAGTGCCTAAGGAAGGGATCCTCAGAAACCAGACACCTAAACAGGGAGCTGCAAGTAGTCTACCAGCAGGACACTCATCTGGGCTGTGGATGACCTGGGCTCAAGTTTTTGTTCAGACAGAACATGGATCTGAACTTGGGTTTCCCACATCCCAGGGAACTGCTTGAACAGCTAGGTCAGGCCACATTCATTCTCTGACTGCTCATCCCTGGCTGGCTGTTGTGACCAATATCAGGTCTTAGGATGCTCACAACACACCGGGAGCATCGGGCCCGCTGGTGAGATGGGCAGCAGAATGCCTAGTTTCCTGCTTCAGCGAGGGCTCTGAGCAGATTCTTAGTTGTAGGGTCATGTCAGCACTTAGGCATTTCCAAAGTTGCCTATCGGCAGAAACTTAAGTTCCTACCAGGTTAGGTGTAGCAGAGTGCTGGTATTGAGAAAGTCAGGGGCAGCTCAATGGTGGATTTAGATGCCGGAATACCTGCGTGGATCTGGCCCTTACTGACTGCATTTTACACTCATTCCTTGCTCTTGAACTCACAACTCCTGCTTTTGTACAATCTATTTCCCTAGAGCCTGTAACTGCTAAAATTAAACTCTCAAGATGAAAGGGTTTAAAATTACCTTGGGATTCCATGACTCAGTCCATTACCATAGAGGCTCATTTGAAGCCATTATAGTCTACAGCAGTGGTTCTCGACCAGGGGTCCAGGGCCCCCTTCAGGGCCACAAGCTGGTTTCAGGGGGGCCGCCAAGCATGATGGAACTAGATTCACTAGGGCCCAGGGCAGAAAGCTGAAGCCCCACCATGCAGCCGTAGCTTTTCTATGGAGAAAAACAATTGTGATACAGGTGGGCCGTGGAGTTTTTATAGCATGTTGGGAGGGCCTCAGAAAGAAAAAGGTAGAGAACCCCGGTCTACAGAATAATCTGTATCTCATAAGAACTACTATTGTAATATAAATTTAACTGGGAGAAAATATGAAACCATGTGCTTCAGGGCTTGAGTCAATCTCTGTTAGAGACCAGAATGAGAACTATTTGAGGAACAGATTACCCTACACTGGCTACTGAAAGGTTCCTATACCTTCCTCTGGAGTATCTGGTTGTGGCCACTGATACCAGATTAGATGAACCCAGCAGGGCAATTCCAAAATTTCATATTCAGCTATCAGCCAAGGAATTTATATACGCTATTTAAAGATGTTTCATTTAAACCACACTGGGCTTATTCTTTTTCCTTTTTATAAATCGTAATAAATAATGAATCAGTCAATAAATCCACTTAGGTAGCTAACATGATGCCATTGGGTATAAGACTCTGCCACAGCTTCAGCCTTCGGTGTAAGGCAGGGGTCGGCAACCTATGGCATGCGTGCCAAAGATGGCACATGAGCCAATTTTTAATGGCACGCTGCTGCCTGCCAGAGTCCCGGCAGGCAGCAGCGTGCCATTAAAAATCCGGCCCAGCCCGGTCCGGCCCGGCCCGCTCTTCTCTGCCTTCCGCCCTCCCCCCCCCCCCGCTGCTCCCTCCTGCGGGGGGCAGAAGCTTGGTCCTGCCAGCTCCCTGGCTTCTTCACGCAGTCTGCTGGGTTCCTGCCCCTCCTCCTCTTCTCTGTCCCTCCCTCCCTGCCAGCCGATCAGCTGATGGCCCTTGCGAGGGAGGGGGTCGGGGAGGAGTGGAGTCAGCGTGCTCACTGCTCCCAGCAGAGGCAGGGCCCTGGGGAAGGGGGAGGGAGGTGGAATAGGGCATATCCCCTCCAGTCCCCTGCCGTGAGCACCCCATGACCCCAGCCCATACCCCCAGCCCTCTGCGCAGACCCCCCCCAAACACAGACCGAGCCCTTTGCCCTGACCCCCCATCACACACACACAGCCCTCTGCCCTGAGCTCTGCAGCACCACATACCTCCCAGGCCCAGGCCCTGAGCCCCCTCCCCAGGTCTCTGCCCTGACTCTTGCATACCCTACATCCCCAGCCCCCCCACATCCTGACTCCTGCACCCTCCCCAACTCCACCCCCACCCGAGCACCAAACAGGAGCTCCTGCACACTCCCGCCCACATTCCCACCTGCACTCCTTGCACCAAATGGGAGCTACCCAGATAAGCGCTCCACACCCAAACCTCCTGCCCCAACCCTGAGCCCCCTCGCTCATTCTAGCTCCTGGTCAGACCCTACACCCCAACCCCCAGCCTGCTTCTTCATCCCCAGTCCTGTGCTCAGTGCACTCCCACCTTCAGCTCAGTGCAGATAGAGAGGAAAAGAATGGGCCAGAACCAGGAGAAGGTAGGTACCTACTGTATGTAGGCAGGGCCTGGACCTCAGACCGGCAGTGGGCTGAGTGGGTCCAGCAGCCGGGATCCCGGCTAGCAGGAGCCAGCAGACGGAACCCCTGAATGGCAGCAGGCTGAGCTACTCAGCCCACAGCCGGTCTGGGGTCCTGGCTCCTAGCCCCGCACAGCCTGCTGCCGGTCCGGGGTTCTGGCTGCCGGTCTGGGGTTCTGGCTGCCAGACTCTTGCCAGCTGGGGTCCCGCCCAGCCCGCTGCCGGCCTAGGTGAACAGAACCCCAGACCAGCAGCAGGCTGAGCGGGCCGGCAGCGTAAGATTAACATTTTAATTTAATTTTAAATGAAGCTTCTTAAGCATTTTGAAAACCTTGTTTATTTTACAATACAACAATACTTTATTTATATAAAATATAGACTTGTAGAGAGACTTGTAGTCTTCTACAAAACATTAAAATGTATGACCGGTACGTGAAACTTTAATTTAAAGTGAATAAATGAAGACTCGGCACACCACTTCTGAAAGGCTGCCGACACCTGGCGTAAGGTCAATGCTGAGACAACCTGCATTGATGCGTCACACCTGTAGGAACCAATATGGAAGCAATCTGGTATACTTCTGGTTAAAGCTTTCCATTTTGATAAAAACTGGAAGAAACTTATAGAAAACAAACTTTTCAGGATAATTGTTACATTTCCAAAAGAGATCAGTTGATTCCCGTAAAATGTTATGTGCAGTGTAATCGCTGCATCCCCTCCTTATCATAGATAATAAATTCAACCTTGCCTTGAAGTACCTCAGCTGAAGCTTTTAATTGTTATAACACTACAATTGATTTAAATCATACATCTGGTTAGTATTTCTTTTCTCTGGCAATTTTAATCAGCATAATTCTCTATTTGACAGTTAGACAGGTAGTTAGACGGGGAAAGACCTTGACATATAACTTACATGCCCTAATTAATCTTTCCCACAACTTCGTACGATCTAGCAGATGGATCAAACTCAATGTGAGCATTTGACCAAAGACTATAAATCAACAATGACATGTTTTATTTTAGGCAGTAGCTTGAGAAGTTAATATTGTTTCACAGTCAGGCAAAGGAATTACAAATCCTATGATTGTAATAGTACCTGTTTCTTATAAAACTACCTACTGTATAGGGAACATTAATGGTACACAGTTCTTATCCATGACAAAGAAAAGATGGCACCACAGTGAGCAGCGCTGTCTAGCCTGTTTTCTTGGTCTCCCAGTGACACACACACCAGGCTGTTTCTTTTTCACCATATGTACATGAATTCTTTAGTTCCTAAGCAAAACAGAACATGACACATGCATACAGCAGGAGGAGACTTGGGGTATGTCCACCGCAGCAGCACTTCAGCACAGCTACTCAGAGCAGTGACAAGGATTCTCCCATTGCTGTAGTTCATCTCCATCCCTGAAAAGCAGTAGCTAGGTTGACAGAAGAATTCTTCCAGCAACTTAGCACTGTCTACACCAGGCGTTAGGCTGGCCCAGCGACATCTCTCAGGAGTGTGGATATTTCACACTCGTGAGAGACCTGGCTATGCCAATGTAAATTTTCTGTGTACTCCAGCCCTTACACACAGCCTTCTCTCCTCCCTCCTCATCCTCTGAGCTCCCGTTTCTGTTCCTCCCAGGTACTGAGCAGTTGTCTCATTAGCCCAGCAATTACCACCCAACCATCAGTAATCACCCCCCAACAGAAACTGGTTAATTGCTTCCAATTCAACCCACATCCCTCTTTGTGCTGCACCAACCTCAGTAGTCCGAGGGCTACAGCCAGGGTTAAGGAAACATTAACCCTATTCAATCATTTTATTTTATTCACAGAGAACAATTTTGCTGTTCTACTACACGTTTATGCTCATTAATATTGATACAGGGATGTGTGGAGCCTCCCAAAAGGCAGACTCAGCAGTTAACATATGACATCACTGCATTGTTTCTTTAACTGATTTCCTTAGGATATAATTTCCATTACCACTGAACTCTCAAGAGATTCAGAGTGATAACAAGAACTACTGTGTAGACACACTATCACTAGGGCTGTCAAGCAATTAAAAAAATTAATCGCGATTAATCACGCTGTTAAACAATAATAGAATACCATTTATTTCAATATTTTTGGATGTTTTCTACATATTCAAATATATTGATTTCAATTACAACACAGGATACAAAGTGTACAGTGCTCGCTTTATATTTATTACAAATATTTGCTCTGTAAAAAACAAAATAGTATTTTTCAATTCACCTAAAACAAGTATTGTAGTCCAAGCTTTTTATCATGAAAGTTGAACTTACAGATATAGAATTATAAAAAAAAAACTGCTGTCATAAACAGATAGCTAAGGGTTAATGTCTCTTTCACCTGGAAAGGAGTAACCTGAAACACCTGACCAGAGGACCAATCAGGAAACAAGACTTTTTCAAATCTGGGTGGAGGGAAGTTTGTGTGTGAGTCCTTTGTTCTTGGTCTTCTGCCTGTCTCTCTCTTGGCTATGAGAGGATTTCTGTCTCTTGTTTTCTAATCTTCTGTTTCCCAGTTGTAAGTACAAAAGATCAGATAGTGATTTATATGGTTTTTTTTGTATTTACATGTGTGTAGTTGCTGGAATGTTTTGAATTGTATTCTTTTGAATACAGTTTATTCGTATTTCTTTTAAGCAATTGAACCTGTATTTGTCACCTTAATACAGAGAGACCATTTTATGTATTTTTTCTTTCTTTTTATATAAAGCTTTCTTTTTAAGATCTGTTGGAGTTTTTCTTTAGTGGGGAACTCCAGGGAATTGAGTCTGTGCTCACCAGGGAATTGGTGGGAGGAAGAAGTCAGGGGGAAAATCTGTGTGTGTTAGATTTACTAGCCTGACTTTGTATTCCCTCTGGGTGAAGGAGGGGGGTGGGGGAGAGATTGGCTCTCTCTCCTTGTGTTTCCAGGACTGGAAATAGAGAGGGTGGAGTCCCTCTGTTTAGATTCACGGAACTTGTTTCTGTGTATCTCTCCAGGAACCCGGGGGGGGGGAACACCTGGAAGGGAGAAGGGGGGGGGAATGGTTTATTCCCCTTTGTTGTGAGACTCAAGCAATTTGGGTCTTGGGGTCCCCAGGGAAGGTTTTTTGGGGGACCAGAGTGCCCCAAAACCCTCTAATTTTTTGGGTGGTGGCAGCTTTACCAGGTCCAAGCTGGTAACTAAGCTTGGGGGTTTTCATGCTAACCCCCATATTTTGGACGCTAAGGTCCAAATCTGGGAATAGATTATGACAACTGCATTCAAAAATAAAACAATGTAAAACTTTAGAGCCTAAAAGTCCACTCAGTCCTACTTCAGCCAATCACTCAGACAAACAAGTTTGGTTACAATTTGCAGAAGATAATGATGCCTGCTTATTGATTACGTCACCTAAAAGTGAGAACAAGCATTCACATGGCACTGTTGTAGCCAGCGTTGCAAGATATTTAAGTCCCTTCATGCTTCAGCCATCATTCCAGAGGCCATGCTTCCATGCTGATGATGGGTTCTGCTTGATAACGATCCAAAGCAAAGCGGACTGACACATGTTCATTTACATCATCTGAGTCAGATGCCACCAGAAGAAAGTTGATTTTCTTTTTTGTTTGGGTTCTGTAGTTTCCGCATCAGAATGTTGCTCTTTTAAGACTTCTGAAAGCATGAACCACATCCCATCCCAGTCAGATTTTGGACAGCACTTCAGATTCTTAAATCTTGGGTCAAGCACTGTACCTATTTTTAGAAATCTCACATTGGTACCATCTTTGCGTTTTGTCAAATTTGCTGTGAAAAGTTCTTAAAACCAACATGTGCTGGGTCATCATCCAAGACTGCTATCACATGAAATATATGACAGGATGCGCGTAAAACACAGAGCAGGAGACATACAATTCTCCCCCTAAGGAATACAGGAATACACAAATTTAATTAACGCAATCTTTTTTTTAACAAGCATCAACAGCATGGAAGCACGTCCCTTGGCATGGTGGCCGAAGCATGAAGGGGCATACAAATATTTAGCATTTCTGGCACGTAAATACCTTGCAAAAGTGTGCATGCGAATGCCTGACTACAAAAGTGCCATGTGAACTCCTATTCTCACTTTCAGGTGACAGCAGGCAGCAGTATCTCCCGTAAATGAGAACAAACTTGTTTGTCTTAGCGATTGGCTGAACAAGAAGTAGAACATCATGGATTTGTAGGCTCTAAAGTTTTACATTGTTTTGTTTTTGAATGCATTTATGTAAAAAAAAATCTACATTTGTAAATTGCACTTTCACGATAAAGAGATTGCACTACCGTACTTGTATGAGGTGAATTAAAAAATATTAATTCTTTTATCACTTTTACAATACAAATATTTGTAATAAAAAATAATATACAGTGAGCATTGTACACTTTGTATTCTGTGTTGTAATAGAAATCAATATATTTGAAAATGTAGAAAAATATCCAAAAATATTTAATAAATTTCAGCTGGTATTCTATTTTTAACAGTGCACTTAATCGTGATTAATTTTTTTAATCACGATTAATTTTTTGGAGTTAATCGGGTGAGTTAACTGCAATTAATCGACAGCCCTAACTATTACTGTCATTGATATAGCACAAAAAGGTGCTTTGTGCTTTATAGACAAAAGGACGTGGTTCCTCGTCCAAAGAGCTCTTGGTTTAGATCAGAATGGCACAGATCTGAAAGCCTTCAGAAGAAAACGTAAACCCACTTCTTCAACCACACCTCTCCTCAGTAACCAAAAGTGGAGGGTAGATGAAGGTGACAAGGTGTGAAAGGAAAGGCTAAGTAGGTAGAGCAGAATTACATAGCACATGTTCTGTAAATTCCAGTTAAAAAAAAAATCTAAGTAAACCCACCTCTTTGCCCTGTGTCATTAGAACAACACTAGAAAATTAACCTGACAAGGTGTGAAAACCATTGTACTAATTTAATCTAGGCCCAGTTGAGAGCTACCAGGTCTCCCCTGCTGGAAAATCTCCTGATGTGGGGGAGACCCCAGTGGGCATATGGCCCCAGTAGCCAGCTCCCGTTCCTGCAGACCCCAGCACAGAGGCATGTTAGCCTAGATAACGAGTGTAGCTGGAGTGTTACAGAAGTCAGGTGGCCCTTTGGAGACCATAGCCTGTCGGTACATTTTACAGCAGCCTTCAGGCTGTTCTAATCAGTGCTGGGGCTGGAGCAGTGGAAACTCAGCCTCCAAATCAGGAAGCTGCAACCAGCTGCACTGTGTTCTCTGGGTGCAGGATGGATGTGGCACTGTTGTATCAACCAGGCAAGGTACTAACAAACTTCAACAGGACTTTATTTTTAAAGTGGAAACCTCTTTACCAAGCTGCTGCTGCTGCACCCTCTGTAACTCTCACTCTGCCTCCTCAACTCCTCCCTCCCTCCTTCCTGTCCTTTCAAACTCCCAACGGCCAGGGCTCCCAGTTCTAATAAGCACAAGCAACATCTAAACATCACAGGCACCTAGTGTTTTATTAGGTACAAGGTTAAAATATCTTATTGTAGAATTAATAGAACAAAATTTTAAGTGTCTAATTGTTCTCAGAAAATTGCATTTTGATTATCTTTTAAACAAGCAGGAATTAATGCAGGGAAGTCCTAGGGCCTGGGTTATACTGAAGGTAAGACCGGATGATCACAGTCGTCCCTTCCAGCATTAGAATCTATGCAAATAAAATTCTCTGCTGATTTTTAGCTTCGATTGTGCTAATGTAGCAATATGGTTTTAATTTCTTATGAGCTATATCTGAGTGACAGCATCTCATACTCCTTCCTAAACCACCATCAGCAAAAGAGACTGGTTGGGAAGCAAGCCTGCCCTACAGGAAAATGTAGTCACTGGATGTGAGATCTTGTTTCTTTCTGGGCATGGTTCTGTTCCCATACAAGTCGACAGGAGTTTTGCCTTTGGCTTCAGTGAGAGCAGGCTCACTGCAATGCAATCCAGTCTGCACAGTGTGGAACTGGGTGGGAGTAATGCATTTCAATATTTCCCCTGTTAATTTGTTTGTTTCCATCTCTCTCTGAGTCAGCGGCATCCCCCTTAAAGCTGACATGAGGCTCAGGAGGGAATAGAGCTGCTCCAAAGCATATTAAGACTTCATTAGGTTATTGGAGTCAATATTTAATGACATTTAAACTTAAATGTGATTAAAAAAAAAAAGAAAGAAAAAATTACTTTATTCCCTTCTGGGCCCTATGCCTGCTTCAAAGGGGCTTCCAATGTAGAAAGGAGAACTTGCACTACAAAGTCATAAAGCCAATGGTGTACCAAAGATTATTTAAAATAAAATAAAAATCAGATTAATACCATGTGGAAAGGGGCAAAGAGGCCTGGGAGAGATGATGGAGTATTAGGGATTTTTTCCTGCAGTTATTTTTGGCTTTTCATTATGGTATTCAAATTTTTTTCCCTTTAATGATGCTGCTATGACTAACAAATTCTAAGCTTAAATGTTGCTGACTATGGATAGTTTCACATGCTTGTCAGATAATCAGAGTGGTTAATTTTTCCAGTCCTTTTATTTAATAGTGCTGGGCAACTATAGCAAAATGTATTTGCAAAGATTCTCTTGCCAATTATTTCTTCTGCTGATTCATTTCACTGGTATTCACCACCATTTGTTTCTTTAGGCCTTGATCCTGCAGGCACATACACACGAGCTTACCATTGCTCCTATGAAGTTCATGGACCTACCCACAGATTTACAGTAAGCACATGTGTAACTGTTTGCAAGGTCAAGGCATTATTGCCCCACCATTTTTGTTAGCAAAATTTTATGTGCAAGGTTTGGGAAGAGCAATGTGAAATATGTTTGTAAGAACACTCACAGTCAAAGTGGTCTCCATGTCCCTAGTAAAGAATTCCTATCTAATCTTTCAACTAGGGAACAAATGAACAACATGCAACTCAGGTGACCATTCACATAATAGACATTCGTAGCAACTGATTTGTGACAGACAATAGGCTAAAATGAATATGCACATATTACTGGTTGAACAGTGAGGGAAAATAGACACATCCAGAAAAAGAAATTGTTCATGAACAGTGCATAATGAGCACATGAGATATGTCTTAACAGGCAAAAAGATAGGTTTGATTTAGTTAATTCAATGAAGGTAGCTCAACATGATTGAAAAGCCCTGTTAAGAGGCAGCCTAATATGTCTGAAGCCATGTTATCTGGCCATATAGTAACTGAGGCTCTCTTCTAGAATGTAGCATATAAAAAACACTGTGTTAGAAAATAATTATTAATTTCCTTGTGAGCTTTTCTATGGTACTCATTGCTACAGTATCTGTGTGCATCAGAAATGCTAATTAAAATAAGTGCACAACATCCTGTGAGGGTATTTGCACCCAAGGGTGGCTCTAGGTATTCTGCCGCCCCAAGCACGGCAGGCAGGCTGCGTTCGGCAGCTTGCCTGCGGGAGGTCCCCGGTCCTGCGGATTCAGTGGCATGCCTGGGTGAGGTCTGCCAAATCCATGGGACCAGTGGACCCTCCGAAGGCATGCCCTCGTGGCAACCGGCAGAGCGCCCCCCGTGGCTTGCCACCCCAGGCACGCGCTTGACGTGCTGGTGCCTGGAGCTGCCCGTTTGCACCCTCTTAGCTCCTGGTCTAGCTTAATTACCAGACTATTGCCAGTCCCACTCCACCCCCTCCCAACACACTGGCTGATCTCAGTTTCTCACTCTCTCCCACACAAACCAGTTAGCTCTCAGTCCAAATCATGAAAAGGGCAAAAACCGTATTTTTACCTAATCTCATTCTTGGAAATGAACAATTTTTGCTGAAACTTTCCCAAGAAAATCAGCCTGAAGTAACCATTAAGCATAGAAACTTTTAGCCCAACTGGTTAAACTTTGCTAAGTTACAAGGAACTGAAAACATAGTCTTATAATGAGAAGTGTCAGGTGACTTAAGCATAGGAAACATTACAAGCTCTGCCATAGTATTATGTAAGAATGTGCTATCCCCTAAGAAACAAGAAATTGAAAACTGGAAGAAAACATATCAAGATTTAGAAGTACTTACCTAGTGGAAGATAGGAAGCTGTAGCAAACAACAGTCAGTTGCAAAATGGCTACTTTAGGGTTACTTTAGGGTTGCAAAATGGCTGCTTCACTGAGCAAAGTTTAAAGGGGCAATCCCCAGTAAAATGTTCTGGAGGAACAAAATCCTATCAAAGGTCAATCCAGCAGTATGGACTATTAATAAAGCTCAGACAATTATAAAGGAAGGCACTTGTAGTGAAAGATGTGACTTCCGTGTATTTTATCTAATAATTATTTCACACTACCATTATTTCTGCTATAATCTGCGTTTGTAGGATAACAATTTTTCATAAAATTACAATTATATTATAAGAGTAGCAGCTAGTGGTGCTATCAAAAGCTGTATTGCCTAGTGACTCGAGAACTAGACGAGGACTCAGGGGCCCTGCATTCCATTCCCAATCAGCCTCTGGCCTGCTGCATGACCTTGGGGAAGTCATTGCCTGCTCTATGCCTGTTTCTCTTTCTGTAAAATGGGAAAAATGACACTTAACTCCTTTGAAATCTACTGATGAAAAGTACTATAGAAAAGCTGGAGCTTTGTGCATGGATCGAGGGCAGCAAATGGCTTTATTCGTACTATTACAAAGTTATACATCAAATATGCATATGAACTGAGATTTTATAATAGTCCTTTGTTACTCACAATCAAAATTCAGCTTTCATATTGATAAAGTGGCATTAATAGAGAATGACTCTGTTACTGTCTAAGTCTAATCATGACTGTGTATTCAGGAATTTCAGGTCACCTTAGGCAATCCCAACAGTATTTAGGCTTATTTGAAGTATATGCCACACATTTAAAATCCTGTCACCTGTGTTCTTCATGCTTTGAATCACATAGAGGACCAAAGTTTACCCATCAAGTTTAAAACAATTTGGCCCATTGTCTCTACTGGGTATGGCTACATAGCCCACAAGCAGCAAGCCTCCTAGCTCCAAGGGACAGCGTCAGACTAGTGTTGCTGCACTAAAAATAGCTATGTAGATGTTGAGGCTTTGGCTGGAGTTTAGGTTCTGAAGCTAGGGGCGGGCCCTTCAGCGCACAACCTCCAGTCCCACCTGCAACATCAAAGCGCTGTCTACACAGCTATTTTTAGCATGGTCGTGTGAGCCCAAGTCTGTCGACCCAGGTGGGAGTCTTACTGCCACAGGCTGTGTAGACGTAACCACTGGGACTACTCAAATGAGTAAAGTTAAGCTTTTGTGTACTTGTGTTCAAGATTGACTTCAGTGGACCTGTTCACAGTAGTAAAGTTAAGCATGGGTGCATGATATTGGGACCTAAGCAGTTTCACTGAAGTTTGACATGGTCTCATCTAATGTCAAAAGATATTAAGACTACATAGAAGTATTGGACTTCAATGCTTTAAAGTCAGCGTTGTCAGTTTCAGATGACATAGAAAATCACTAACGGTGTGAAGCACACGTAGGAAAAAGTGAAGGTTTCACAGATCAAAGTATTATTTATTTTCCTCCATCAATTTTTCTCCTTTGCTAAAAGGACATCCAACGTTATTTTTAGGAGATCCTCCAAGATACTGTGAGCAACTTCAGTTCTCAGAGACCACAGCAGCAGCTGAGGATACTTTGCCCCATCAAGAAGTGCCCAGCACCTGGAAAGGCAGACAACCCATTCACTTCAGGAAGTAAAATGTCCTAAGAAACAATATTATCCAAAAAAGTGACCATATCCTTTTGTAGTACACAGACAACAAAATAACAGGCCTGGGTTTACTTCATCTAAGAACATCAAATCCAAGTGCCTTTTCACAACATTTATTCAGCTGGTCTGGATAAAAAGTAATGTCCAAAATATTTTGAAGTGTCCTCATATTTAAGACTCTCTTACAAATTGAAAGGTCAATGGTTTTGCTCATGTAAATGGCAACCAATCAGTAATAGAGGGCAGAAGTCCAGCTTTTTATTAATTCCATCTCCCAACTCTATTAAGTTAAGTAGCAGATTAAGTGCTGTACAGCTACATGAAGAAGTCCTTAGTCCTTCAAATATGTGTCATTATTAACAATTTGAGATTGTTTTGAAGGTCATACCAGCTCCACATTTTTGCCACTGTAAGATGCAGTGGTTTCAGCGGTGTTAAATTATTGTAAAACAGATCTCCAGCTACTGCAGAAGAGAACAGCAAACTACACTATGCTCTAAGCAATCATCGGGGGTGTTTTTATTGCACACTTGGAAGTCAATGGTAAAAAAAATTCCATTTCCAAATGAATGATTAATCAGCTGCAACAACAGACAACTAAAGGACCCAGTAATGAAGCATTTTTATTATTATCTTTATTTATATTACAGTAGCAACTAGAGGCTCCAACCAAGGTGTGGGCCCTTTTGTGCTAGGAAGTGTATCAACAGAACAAGAGACAATCCCTGCCCCAAAGAGCTTACAATCTAAACAGAGAAGACAGACAATGGATGGGAGGGAAAAGAGAGAGACAGAAGTGAATTGACTTGCCCAAGGTCACAGAAAGGTCAGTAGCAGAGCTTGAAATAGACCCCAAGACTCCCTATCAACTAGTCGTGCTTACTCTCTTTTTGGATAAAGATTAGTATACCCTGAGATCCATGGGAAATCAGAATGCCTCCCTCAGCCTTCACCTTGGGTGGGTCACATTACAAGTTATACTGTCCTTCCATTTAATAGAGAACCCTGATCCCCCCCCCTGCTCCCAATCTCTGAAAATAACCCCACACCATTTGCTCACAAGGAAGGCCCCATACGTGCTTGGACTAGCCCTGACAAATGGCACAACAGTCCATAAATGTGCATTATTTTTAGTATAAAGCACAAAATCAACTCAGTGTCTGTTCTAATTTCTAGACACTGGACCAACATCAGAGCTAGGTATATGTAGGCATAACTTCATTGGCTTCAATAAAGTCGCACCCGCTTGAATCAGGTGCACATTTTTTTCAGATAAGAGCCTTCCTGGTTGGTGAGAGGAAGTGCATGGGACAAGTTCTAATTCAGCTCAGAGGAAGTGCATTGGCATTAAACTGCACTTCCTTCCTCCAACGCACCATCGTCGTCAGATGGAGCAAAAAAGAGAAAAACCAGCTGTTGCCTGGAACACATTGCCAACTGTCTGTGCATTATGGCAACATTACCACGAGGGGCTGACAGGACGGAATGGGAATGCCTTCCATAAACCTGGGAGCTGCTGACATTGAGTGATGTGAAGGGAAGGGGACCTGTTCTGGTCAACAAGGGAGGGTGTGGAGTGTTCACAGGATGATTTGCCAGGCATTACCATCTGGAGTTAGGATAAAGGTGAAGTTGGATGTTCAGAATGGATGAGGGATGGGGGAAGAGAAGGGGAGTGCATGTATGGGAAGATAGAAAGCAGGCACTTTGTCTTATAGGGGAATTTGATTAGGTAAGGGAGTTGGGGAATATTGGGGAATATATACGGTAACAAGCTGTGCATAATAACTAAATAACTGCGTAACCTAATTTTTGTAACCTTGGTTTATCCCTCCTCCCATTTATCTTCTTCCTCTTATAGCTCTCCATTGTGGTCATATTTACCAGTAGGATGCAAGCTCTTTGGGCCAGGACTTTGCTCTCCTTTATGTTTACCATGCTTTTTGGTGCTATACTATAAGTAAAATAATAGAAATATATGCCAGAATATATATTGGTCTGGATTCCTACTGCGTTTAAGTCATAAGTAATAGGTCTCAATACAGTCTACAGGGAGCCACCTCCGCATTATAAAATGCTAGAGTACTTACTAATAACTGAAGATATTGAGTGCATTATAACGGGTCCCAGAGGCATTTTACCTGCTGTGGAACCATTAACAGCAGGTATGCCTGGCCTGAAGCTGCATGAGAGATACATGCATTCCATAGTATTCCAATATTAAGACTGTTGGCAATTGGGATATTGCCAAAAGAGTGCAAGCGGAAGGATCAACTCAGTCTCTCTACCATTCCCAAGGCCATGAACCCTTATTTCTGTGAGCAATACAATTTCCCAAATGCAATCTGAGCAAGGAAAAGAACATGGGGCTCAGTCCTGTACTGAAGTGACTTTGTATGACATAGGTTTTTGTAAGTTCCAGAGCTGAGTTGGCCTGGGAAAGACTAGAGTTCTAGCCTTAGGTTTTGCCCTTGGTTGGCAGAGGCTTTGGACCCAAGTAGAAATTTTTACTCAAGCCCTGTTTAAGAATAAGAAAAGGCTGGTGTGCTACTTGACCGCAGCTCCTGTGGCTGACTGAGGAGTAGGTCTGCTAGGCTCCAAAGGGAGTGAGTGGCATCCTGTATTTGCCAGAAAGATGATAGCTGCAGTGCGGTACCTAAGGAAGAGATTAAAAGCCTCAGAGCTCAAAAGCTCTAATGACTCCATTTTGAAGACAAAAAAATCCATTATTTTGGCCAGAATGATCCAATCTGATTTTGTGTAGTGTGGTGAGGAAAGTACAGGACTAATGTATCACTAGAGGCACAGTGGCCTAGATCATCAAAGATATTTAGGCACCTAACTCAGTGATTTCATTGGAAATTTGGTGACCTTTGAGGATCTGGGCCAGAGTTCATCCAGATGCTGTACAACCCTCCCCAGGTTGCTTTGCAAAGCCACTCAGTCACCACTCTAAAGTGACATGATTCAGACCACATTGAAGACATCTGGGAAGTGCAACAGAAATAACTAAAAAATAATGGTCCTATATAACTTAGTTTATTTTAATCTACCTGTGTCTCAGCAAAATTAAAATGTATCATCTACATGTTTCTATGGCTCCCACTGCCAGATTATCTGTCAGGGGTTCTCAAACTGGGGGTCGGGACCCCAAAGGGGTCATGAGGTTATTACATGGGGGGTCATGAGAGGTAAGCCTCCATCCCAAACCCTGCTTTGCCTCCAGCATTTATAATGGTGTTAAATATATATAAAAGTGTTTTTAATTTATAAGGGGGGGAGGTCGCACTTAAAGGTTTGCTATGTAAAAGTATAAAAGTTTGAGAACCACTGATCTAAGTGCTACACAAATATGAATGGACTAGTTCTGACACAGGCTCAGTCAGGTAAAGAAGCATTACAATCCCCCTTGCAGATGGGATCCTGACCCAGAGACAAGGTGAGTGACTTGTCTAAGGCAATAAAGGAAGTCTGTGGCAGAGCTATTAGCTGAAATCACCTCTCCTGAGTCCTACTCTCCAAAAGACAGAACAAGGAGTAATGGTCTCAAGTTGCAGTGGGGGAGGTTGAGGTTGGATATTAGGAAAAACTTTTTCACTAGGAGGGTGGTGAAGCACTGGAATGGGTTACTTAGGGAGGTGGTGGAATCTCCTTCCTTAGAGGTTTTTAAGGTCAGGCTTGACAAAGCCCTGTCTGGGATGATTTAGTTGGGAATTGGTCCTGCTTTGAGCAGGGGATTGGAGTAGATGACCTCCTGAGGTCCCTTCCAACCCTGATATTCTATGATTCTAAGACCAATTTTTCTCTCTCCTGACTCTAAAACGTTCACTCTGAACCAATCACAATAATACCTCACTCTTTATATTTGAAATATCGATCTGCTCAATACAATTCTGCATAATCTTTAAAATGTGGGTATTATACCCGGATTTCAGATGGTTAACAGTAGTAAGACTGGTTGGTACTTTCATTCTTTTTAAAAGAGAGAGTTAGAAAATGAAGGGTTAAAATTCATGTGCATTTTATATAACGACCTGGCATATGGATTGTGCCAGCTCTTTTCCAGGCCCAATGTCCAGAGTCTGGTCAAGAGACCAGAGGCCTAGCAAATAGTGATCAGCTAAGAGAAAGCTGGGGTAAACAGATAACCTTGCTTTTGCTAAAATAAGCCTAGCCAGTAAATTGCCAGGTGTTGGAGCTGAGTACTGAATAATTGTGTCTTATTCAGAGTTGCAAATTGAACAAAGAAGCCCTGTTTCTGTTGTGTTAGTTTCGTTTGTGGGGAGATGTTCTTCCCACATATCCAACCTTGAGTTTATGAAAAGTTGGAACATGTCAGTATAAGATATGGCCATCTCCCACCTCCCTTTCCCAGGGACCAATGCCTGCCTTAAGACACAAAGGAGACAATCTTTATTGCCATATACTTTCACTGTTTCTTTGCTTTAACCCCTAGGAATGTATCTGTTGGACAAATCAGAGGAGTTGCTTCATTCCTGTGGACCCCAAATCAGAATTCAACATAAATATATATTATAGTAATACATTTATCAAAGTATTAATTAAATGTTAACTCGTTAACTTGAGACCATGGGCGGAGACATTATGAAACCTTTTAACCATTGGCTACTGTGCTAGCTTGTCTTGCCGCTAGACTTATCCGGGGTTGTGGAACTGCCTACTCCATCACTTTTCCCTGCCCAGGGAAAATCCATATATGCCATTGTAATCAAGTGATTGACAGTGTCTCTGAGCCTAATAAGCGAGGTGACACTCCGTCAGTGCTGTACGTAATAAACTCCTATGCTTGACTTCTACACGGTGTGCATTTATATTCTTTCAGAAATATATTTTCAGTGGACAAATACTTTGCACTTTACCAGTACTTTGCCAGAGTCAGTCAGGCCACTCCATGTGTGGGGCTAATCAAAATGGCTGTGGCTTTATAAGGTGAGAAGGGCCTGTGCAGAGATGCTGAGGTAAGGATCTGGACTCAAGTTTCCTCAAAGCTGGAAGTGGGTCGGTTGCAGTGGTCTGGTTCAAGACCCTGTTCTACTCACGAGCCAAGCTTTAATGGTAAACATTTATAAGGCTCTTGGCTCTTCTCCAGCTCTGGTAAAGGGGCCCCAACGCTGGAAATCTTTTGACGAGAAATACAATGTACAATCCGCAAAACACAGTATCAGTACATCAGTTAATATCCAATAACTCTCCTTTTATTTTCTGATTTCTTTGCAGTTCAATTCCCTGTGGGAGATCCAAACTTAGATGGCATCTAGTGGCTTTGTTTAAATCCAGCAAAAACACTGATGCTTCTAAGAGGCTGTTCCTAGCCCTCTGCAGAACCACGGGGAGTTTAGTTTCTGTGTGCTGACTTTGACAAAGAGGATTTTGGGCTGTGGTTAAAGCAATTAGTGATTTGGAGGCTTCATTCATGCTGAGGTTACCACAATCAAGCATATTTCTACCATTTCATAGGAATAAACATTTTGCCTGAACTTGCTCCCTTATGTTGGAATAAGGCTTAGCTGTTATTTATTTATTAGTAGTGTTAAATATTCTGATGCATCTTATGCTGGTTCCCAGTACCACTTGCCAGCAGATCCAAACTGCGCATGCTAGTTAGATAACTTATTAAGACCAGCACCTGAAAGCATATTAAATCAGATTTTGTTCCGTGCCAATAGCTCCCTCTAGAATTAAAATTCTTATCTACTGACACAACTTGGCCTCATACCTGCTATTCCAGCCCTATATATAGGATCCTATCAAATTCACAGTCCAAATTCACTGTCATAGGATTTTAAATATCACAAATTTCATGATTTCAGCTATTAAAATCTGAAATTTCACAGTGTTGTAATTGTAGGGGTCCTGACCCAAAAAGGAGTTGTGGGGGGTCACCAGGTTTTTGTAGGTGGGTTGCGACTGCTACTCTTACTTCTGCACGCTGCCTTCAGAGCTGGGCCCTCAAGTCAGCAGCCACCACCCTCTGGGTGCCAGGCTCTGAAGGTAGCAGCACAGAAGTAAGAATGGCATGGTATGGTATTGCCACCCTTACTTCTGCGCTGCTGCTAGTGGGGCACTGCCTTCAGAGCTGGGCATCTAGCCAACAGCCGTCACTCTCCAGCCGCTCAGCTCTGAAGGTAGCACAGAGGTAAGGGTGGCATTATTGAAACTCCCCTAAAATAACCTGGTGACCCCCCCCCCTGCAATTCCCTGCTGGGTAAGGACCCCCAATTTGAGAAACGCTGGTCTCCCCCATGAAATATGTATGGTATAGGATAAAAGCACAAAGAGACCAGATTTCATGGGTCGGGAGGGAAACTAGATTTCACAGTCCGTGATGCGTTTTTCATGGCCGTGAATTTGGTAGGGCCCTGCGTATATAGATGAAACTGCTATTTGCATGATTTGAAAATGTGAACTGTACTTTACTAAAGCTGTACATGCTGCAAGTTAAATGTTCACTGAATAATGGGTCTTCTGGCAGGAAACAATGCAGGGGTTATGTGGGATGGTGTCTACCCTAGGCAGCTACTCTGTTCCCACCCCTCATCTGCAAAGGGGTTTGGACCATTGAATCAATAGCCCATTCCCCAGTACCTGATCCGGGGAAGCCTCCTTGCTCTTTCATACATAGCCCAGTCATATGGGGATTCTGTGGCATGAAGGGCCATCTCAACCAGGGCTATGGTTTATTTCATGCACGGTGCAGATTCACAAACCTATCTGCACAGTGCATGATTGCATTTTCATTTGGAATTGTTGCCTTGTCTTTAAGGTGATGTTGTTGCTAAGGAGCTGGGTTGTTTGGTTTTTGGAGGGTGTGAGGTTCCACAATATTCAATGTTTTGATGGAGCATAGCATTCCTCTTTGCAAATTGCTGCATAATGTTAAATATAATATACAGTACCGTGTCTTTCTGGTTCATGTCAGAGTTAGCAACAAAAGCAGACTGCATGAAATTTATTATAATGAACTGCATGGGAGTTGTGCTTATTACCTGTATAATTCTTGCCAGGAACATTTCCAGAGGATTTCCCAACAGCTCCCTTTAAACTCATCGCACAAAAGGTCACGTTGTTCTTGTCTTGTGGACTTAGAAGTAAAATGGTTGATAAGAGCTGTTCATTTAAAGGAAAACTTCTGATTTTGGTAGGGGCAAGGAGATTGTATGAACCAGTTTCTTCTAACCCTGATTTCTCCTGTTGCCTAGATTCCAATATTCTTAAATATAAATTTAATTCACTTTATCAGGAACACATGGCTTTTCCCTTCCAGCTCTCTCATAGAACTACTGGCATAAACTGGGACTATTAGTTTAAATAACTGACGTAAAAGCAGTGCAACTCCACTGACCACACTGGAGTCACTTTAGATTTACACTGGTTTAATAAAGTAGAATTTTCACCATACAGTAGATAAATGAATGTAAAATTAAATGGTTCTTGCAGAGAGCACTGACTGCAGGTGGCTGAGGCTCCATGTACACTTCAAATAGACATTAGCAACTGGCCCGTGCCAGGTGACTCCAGCTCGCGGGGCTGGGGCTAAAGGACTGTTTAATTGTGTAGATGTTTGGACTTGGGTTGGAGCCTGGCCTTTAGGACCGTGAAGGGTGGGAGGGTCCCAGAGTTCTGGCAGCAGCCTGTGCCCGAACATCTACACCACAATTAAACAGCCCTGCGAGCCCAAATCAGCTGGCATAGGCCAGCCGCAGGTTTCTAATTGCAGTGTAGACATACCCTGACAGGGCTGTGGCAGCCACTACCTTTCAGTGGCCCACTAACAAACAGACTGAAAGACAGGGATGCAGGCCCAACTTCTCTGCTCACCCAATGGAAGAGCTGGTTATGGCTCCCTGATTCTCTTGGAGGTGTTATACTTACCACAATCCTGTTGAAGTTTACAGACGTGTGGGGCTGCTCTAAACTCCTCTGTCTGGTAAAGGTCCCCCATGGACTAGCTGCCAGCTGAGGATTGCCAGAGAGCAGTATACTCTGGCCCAGTCACTTTCCTGTCCTTTATACCAGGGCTGCTGGAGGCTGGCTGTATGGAGATATGGGCCTTCATGGACCCTGAATAGCGCAGAGAATCTGACCTGTCTTCGCAAGCAAATATGGCAATTTTATACCTGGACACACAGGTGCTAGAACTACAGGTGCAGGGGAGTGCTGCACCACCCCCTGGCTTGAAGTGGTTTCCATTATATACAGGGTTTAGTTTGGTTCAATAGCGCTCTGCACCCCCACTATAAAAATTGTTCCAGCATCACTGCCTGGCCAAAAGGGACCCAGTGTCATGTCTCATTCAAATAACGCTGGGACAGAATTTGTTCTCAGTTACAGCAATATAAATCAAAGTAATTGCTCTGCAGCCAATTGAGTTTCTCCAGAGTTACAACTGTGTGAGTTCAGAATCTGGCTCATTTCAGTGTCAGCCCTGGGTATTATCCCAAACCCTGATATAGACCTGGTTCATTTCCTCCTGGTTCATCTCCGAGATGAGAAAGCTATCTACTAATCCCTATTCTGATAACTGTATTGAAATAGATCTAAGTCTGACCTTCCCAAGGTAGAAGTAGAAACCAAAGAGTTTTAAAATGGGAGAATTATTAGAAACCACACTGAAAAAAACAAATCTGAGCAATATCTTAGTGTTCTTTAAAACGGATTTAAAATGGTAAACGCCACACAGTCAAATTGCTGACTTTCAATCTGAGAAAGTCTGAACTGCCTGATATGACCTGTTTTGCATCTATGAATCTGTGGGTGGCAATGCTAGGAAAGAGGTCAAGCTAAAAGGCTTCCATTTTCTTTCCTTACATCAATGAGTGATTCTTAGGGGATGTGCTTAGCTTTTCTCTAGTTTATGCTGGGTTGTGCGCTCACTCACTGTTATGAATGGGTTGTCTGTACAATTGTTACCAATTACATGCAAATTGCTGCTAAATGGCACAGGCAGCCCATTTGTGCCAAACGTTGGTTTACACTTTGCTCTCTTTCCAAGACAGCGGGGAGATAAAAAAGCTATTGGATTGATGAGTGGGATGTCAAAATTTCTCTAAAGTTTCCATTAAGCAGTTAAACATTGCCTCACCATTCTTTAACAAACACTGGAATATATCCAGAAATCACACTTCATTTTTTCCTAGATGGTGATCAAATACCTCCCCAAATCCCAGCAAGATGAACCAGTTCTTGTTTATCCGCCATGTCAGGGCTCTGATCCAGACAATACAAATGAGATTTTGATATGTTTTGCTCTATCAGTCTGGTATTCAGTTCTTAACCAACTTGTAAAATACCAACTAGCTCCACACATTCCTCTCTGTGTTTCTGCTTCATTAAGGATCTGAACAACATTTGTTCCAAAAAGAGTGACCCCACCCAAATAATAAGCCAACTTTTTGACCATACAAGTGAAGCTGAAGTGTACTTCACCATTAGCAACTTCTATATTAATCAGGATTAGATTAAGCTAGGAGAGAGAAAAGCGTTTCCCACTTAACAATCCATCTTTCTGACATCCTTTTTTTTTTACTGTGGGTGTGGTTTTAAGTTCTGTCCTACATCATGGGATGCAATTTTAAGATAAAGCACCAAGGCCTAAATCTTCAAAGGCATTTAGGTGCCTAGATCCCACTGAAATTAATGGGGCTTCCAGTGCCTAAATACCTTTGAGGGTCTGGGCCTAAGTTTCTAGGTGAAATCCTAGCCTCACTGAAGTCAATGGCATTGATTTCAATGGGGCCAAGATTTCTGAGTCAGCAAAGCATGCAAGCATGTGCTTAACATTTCGCAGGTAAGTCTTATTGACTTCGATGGAATTTAAACATAAACATGTTCAGGACTTTGAGTAGAAGTTCTTTGCTGAAAAGGGATGGACTAAAGTACTCACATCTTTCCAATCCAATGCAACGTTTGTTTTTCAAAGCTAGTTGTGAGCCTTTGAATTTTGCTTAATTGTTTCTATTTAGCTTCCTCTTGGAAGCTTGCAAGAACTCAAAAGAGGATTAAATATGTGGGCCATGATCCTGTACACTACTCCGTATGGTTGGACCTCAGCCATGGACCACAATAAAATTCTTTGCAGACAGATAGACCTGCTTGTCTGGAGCAGTTCACAGCATGAAGGATTTGTGGCGCGAATGTACTACGGTCAGTTTTCACATGCACTGGTAGTTTCCATTATTGATTGGAAGCACAGGGAAAACAGGAAAGAGAAAAAACATCAGGTGGGCCATGACTAGTAAAAACCTGAAGGTAAAGATCTCTGCATTGAGATGTCGTAGATTTGAGAGCAAAATGTGGCTTATTTTAAAAAGAAATAAACATTTTCTATAATAAATGTATAATTACTAAGAATATTTTTTAAAGAGGGACTTAAAACGTTTGCTGTTGATATGTTTATAAAAATAGTAATTTGTCTTTACTTAAAAGTCAAATTAAAAAAAATATTCTGGATTCCTAGTTATTTCCTCCAGAATTCAGTGCTCTAAATGTGGTATCTGAGCAAACACCAGCACTTGACCTCAACGCTATATTCTTCTCAGAGGTTTGTGCAGCAGGATAGGAGACTCTGTGTAGTGGTTAAATACAAAACAAACCTGAATTGGTACCTTCTTAGCTTTGGTTCTGGCAGGCCTCTGAAACGAGATTGCTTTCAGTCAATTGGTTATTTCAGCACTTGACATCACCCCCACACAAAACGAGGCAGGCAGCCAATTAGCTAGCTGGAAACCTTCCAGTTTAAAATCTCCTCTGTGCCAAAATGAACGCAGATGAAGTAGGGTAGAAAAAAAAAAGTTTAAATTGGCTGAACAGTCTGCTCTCTATGGGAAGCTGAAAATAGAAAGGAGCCCGTGGAAGTCAGGAGCTTCACTATCTTCTATCTGGGGAAGATCAAACTTCCAAATTTGCAAGTTAAATCGGGATACCCAAGGTATGTGGGAAACTGGTTACAAAAAGGGCTTTATATACATCCCATGTATTGTACAAACAAAACCTAACTACACTAAATTCTAATCACATTCTATTCATAGTAGCCAAAGCCAGAGTAAAAGCCTTGCTTCCTAGAGGTAAATAGCTGGACTGGTGTTTTAATCTCCTAATAATTATGTGATTTGTCTCTTACAAACATGGGAAAACTTTAGATTTGCTTCTTTAACAACATTCCAATGTTTTGATACTTTAACCATCTGATCATTTGTTGTGTTTCACACATATAGCCAGCACCACAGCTGATTTGTTCAAGCGACATAAGAGTTGCTGGACTGAGACCATTAAGAATGAAAGAATAGCACTAGAAAATAATTCCTCTTGTTGGGAAATGATCTGAAAAAACAGAACATATCTAATAATAGAAGCTGTAAACAATGTGCATATAGATAATCTGCATATATTTTGCATTACTACTTCAGTACACAAGCCTAGCATCTACAAGTTCATCATGGAAACTCATAAAATATTATGAGACAATGAAGGTAAGCATTTTAAATATGAAGTACTCTAGTTGAAAAGTCCTATTAGTTACTAAAAATGGGTCATTATCTTAAGGCACAGCAATTTTATCTTATATTGATGCCAAAACAAACGATGTACAATTCTGGCTACATATCTTGAGATTTTTGGTTTGTTGGCTTTGTTCCATTCGCATCACCTTACCATTATAAGGGATCTATAATGCATCTCTCATTTGTCTTCTTCCCAGTTCCAGCACAGACTTTATTCTGGCACACAGGGAGATGGAGTTAAGGCTTTTGTGTTTATTTTTTAATTGCACACATAATTTGCCTTACTGGATCAGACCAGTGGTCCATCCTCTTCCTTGTCATGTCTCTGACAGTGGCCAATAAAAGAGACTCATCACAGAGAAACATACTTTTCCCCCCCCATTACAGCTAATTTAGAATCCAGCAATCTGTATGAGTAGCTCAAATTACTTTTTTCAGTGCTTTATCTTGCATTTGTTGAATTTCATGTGCCACTGTGCTGCCCAATCACCTAACTTTGTTACTTTCCTCTGAAGTTCCTCGCAATCTTCCTTCATCTTGCCAGACTGGAGCCAATGAAAACAAAGTACTCAGTACCTTCACAGATCAAACCTTAAACCCAGCATCAGTGGTTAAATGTATTTTAGAGTACAGGAAATTATATGTTCCCTGCTAATTGGTACAGTCCCAATACGCCGTGCTGTGTAACTTGCTATATAAAAAGTTAATGTATAAAATAAATGTAATAATGTTTATATAATCTCTTTAATACAAAAAAATCCAACATTCTTTAGACCAGGCCTGCACAACATGCGGCCTGCCTAGTCTCACTGTGCGGCCCGCGGGGGGATTCTAAATCCCCCGCACATGGCACTCTGCGGGCAGCCCAGAGCCCTTTGAATCCCGGCTGCGGCTGGGAGTCAGAGGGCGCTGGGCTGCCCGCAGCAGCGGAGAGCCCAGAGCCCATTAAATCCCAGCCACGGCCAGGAATCAAAGAGCTCTGGGCTGCCCGCAGCCACGGGGAGCCCTGAGCCCTTTAAATCCCAGCCGTGGCTGGGAGTCAGAGGGTGCTGGGCTGCCCGCAGCGGCGGAGAGCACAAAGCCCTTTAAATCCTAGCCACGGCCGGGAATCAAAAGGCTCCGGGTTGTCCGGAGCCGCGGGGAGCCCAGAGCCCTTTAAATTTCAGCCATGGCTGGGAGTCAGAGGGCTCTGGGCTGCCCGCAGCGGCGGGGAGTCCAGAGCCCTTTAATTCCCAGCCGCGGCCGGGAGTCAAAGGGCTCTGGGCTGCCCACAGAGATTCCCAGCCGCAGCTGGGATTTAAAGGGCTCAGGGCTCCCTGCGGCTGCGGGCAGCCCAGAGCCCTTTGAATCCTGGCCCGCGGCCGCTGATTGCTCCCTCCCCCAGACCCCTGCCCCAACTGCCCCCCAGGACCCACACCCCCTAACACCGCTGCTCCTTATCCCCTGATTGCCCCCTCCCGAGACCCCTGCCCCTAACTGCAACTTGGGACCCCTGCCCCTAAGCCTCCCTTCTCCTTGTCCCCAACTGCCCCCTCCTGAGACCTCCCCAACTTTCCCCCAGGACCCCATCCCCTACCTGTCCCCGATAAGCCCCTGGGACTCCCATGCTTATCCAACTGCTGCCTGTCCCCTTACTGCCCCCGTGAATCTCCGCCCCATCCAACCCTCCCTGCTCTCTGTCCCTTGACTGCCCCCCGGAACCCCCTACCCCTTCTCCAACCCCCAGCCCCCTTACCATGCCACTCAGACCAGCGTGTCTGGCTCCATGCAGCTCCAGATACATTGCTGCCATGCTCCCTTGTGGAACCCACAGGCCCTCGCCCCGCAGCACCTGCCTTCCAGTTTTGAACACCTCAAAATTCAGGAGTGCTCAAGCTCAGTTTGGGCAGCTGTTACTTCATTTCTCCCAAATCGTATATACTGATCCACTGTAACTTGCTGTAGAAAAAGTAGGATAAAATTGAGCAAGAAATGCTTATTAGGACTGGAATTGCTATTTTCAACAGCCATTGCCTTTTTGTTTGTTTAAAAGGAAGACAGTGATATTGCATTGGCAAATTCCCCATAGAAAGAAAGAGTGGAACAAAAGAATAATAAAGGCACCTCCACTTTTCCTCATTTATGGAGGACAGTCTTATAATATGCATCCAGATATCCTCCAATCACACAAGCTGAAAATTGTTCCACTTTACTGCAGCTCTGTAACCATATGGGAACCAATCCTGTCTGTGTTTTGTGCACATCCAAAAGTCCTGCTGAACGACCTGCCCTGGGAGCGATACCAGTGACCCAGGGCTGGGGCGGCAGGAGGTGTGTGTGTGGGGGCACTGGTGGGGGGGGAGCCCAGGGCTGGGGCAGCAGCGGGGTGGGGGGAGGGCACTGGTGGGGAGGAGACGGGGAAGCCCAGCGCTGGGGCGGCAGGGGGTGTGGTCAGTGGGAGGAGAGCCCAGGACTGGGGCAGCAGGGCGGTACAGGGGGGAGCCCAGGGCTGAGATGGGGGCAGCCAAATTTTTTTTTTTGCTTGGGGCAGCAAAAAACCTAGAGCAGGTCCTGCCGGGTTCCCCCAGCTGGAGCCCCAGGCCCTTTAATTTGACCCTGAGGGCTCCCAGCCACCTCTTCAGCTGGGACTCCCCAGTTGATTTAAAATAAAGTATCACCTCCCCATCCCCAACATTCCTTTTTGGCCCACAGCTGTTTTGGTGGGGCAGCGCAGGGGAAGGAGGGTTTGTTTCCACAGGGTTGGGCGGCCCTGGGGCGGGGTGTTTCTGCGGGGCTGGGAAGTTTCGGCCCTCAGCTGTTTTCTTTGGAGTAATGTGGCCCTCGCTGCTTTACGAGTTGTGCAGGCCTGCTTTAGATAATTTTAACGTTAAGCTACGAAGGTGTGTGAGGTGTGTCCAATTCTCTCTCACTTAAAGCTTGACCCCTTGTTCAGTTAAATCACCGACAAAACTCCCATTGACTACAATGGGGCAAGATCAGGCTATAAAGAAAAACCTGCTTTCCATTAAATTATACTTGACATGATTATTAATAAAAAGAATGCTGACTAAACAGCACCAACATAAGATTGTCAAATCCTTAGTAGATGATAAAAATAAACTGAGGGCTGACTTGCTGAGGAAGATAATGGTGCAGAACCTGGTGAACTTGCTCACATTTAGACAATCCAAATTAATTTTGGGGGGCTTGATCCAAAACCCATTGGAGTCAAGCGAAAGATTTCCATTTCCTTCAATTATCACTAATTAAGATCCTCAGTGATATAATTTTTTTTAGAAGTTTTTAGGCACCTAGTGAGAGTTCCAAAAGCACCTTCAAAAAAGCACATTCACTAAAATTAATTGTTCTTTTAAAGACCTTGTGATTTCCTTAAACATTATTAACATAAATTAAGATATTTCAATTTAAAAGCTCATGTTTTTACAACTTCTTCTGCACTGTCGAAGAACAGTATACTTAGAAAGATTATGAAACCATCAAGCATGCTGGAACTCATAAAAATGGTTATTAACCTCTCTCTAACTGTTCTTTGAGATGCATTGCACATGTCCATTCCATGTTAGGTGTGCACATGCCATGTTCACAGTTGCCGGAAATTTTTTCCATCAGCGATATCCATTGGGTCGGCTCTAGCGCCCTCTGGTGCCGTGTTCTCATGTGCCAGTATAAGGTGTTCAGCCGACTCCGCACCATCTCAGTTCCTTCTTGCCGGCCAACTTTGACAGAGAGGTAGAAGGGTTGGTTGTGGAATGGACATGTGCAACGTATCTTGAAGAACAAGAGTTACAAAAAGATTAGTAACCTTTTATTCTTCGAGTGCTTGCACATGTCTCTTCCACATTAGGTGACTCCCAGGCAGTACCACAGGAGCTGGAATCAGAGTTCACGAACATGCTGACTGCAACACAGCTTGACCAAACCCGGTGTTATTTTTAGCTAGTTGTGTGAAGGTGTAGTGGGATGAAAATGTACATACTGATGACCAAGACACTGCTCTGCAGATGAACTGGATTGGGACCTGGGCCAGAAACTCTGCTGAGGAAGCTTTCACCCTCATAGAATGGTCTATTACTATAGCCGGTGGTGGGACCCCCGCCTGCTCATAGCATGTGTGGATGTACGATGTGATCCAGGATGAAATCCTCTGAGCTGAATTAGGAAGGCCCTTCATTCTGTCTGCTACTGCCACACAGAGCTGTGTGAATCTACAGAACAGTCTCGTTCTCTCAATATAGAGAGCCAGGATGCTTCTAATGTCCAGTGTGTGGAGACACTGCTCCTCCCTGCTTGCATGTGCTTTTGGGAAGGAAACCAGCAGGAAAATAGCTAAACCACTTTTGGGAGGAATGTAGGGTGAGGATGAAGCTGTAGCTTGTCCTTACAGAAAATCGTGTATGGAGGTTCTGACATAAGTGCCCTGATCTCTCAGACCCTCCTGGCTGAAGAGGCCACCTTCCAGGAAAGGTATGACAAGAAGCATGTTGCCAGAGGCTCAAATGGTGGGGCCTCTGAGTTTTGACAAGACGAGGTTTAAGTCCCATGAAGGAATAGGCTCCTGAAGCTGTGGGTATGATCCTTCTAGGCCCTTGAGAAAACAAATGGTCATCTCATGCAAGAAAATTAATCAGTTATCCATCGGGAATGCCAAAATCACTGCCAGGTGGACTTTAACTGCTGAAATTGCCAGACCTTGTGGTTTCAGATGCAGCAAATACTCCAGAACAGTCTGTAGAGACGACCAGATGGGTGAGAGACCTTGCTAGAAAGACCAAATGGAAAAACGCTTACTCTTGGCAAGGTGTGTAGCTCTAGTAGAGGGTTTCCTGCAACCTAGCAGAACTTGGTGAACTTGCTCTGAACAGGTCAACTCCTCGGGACTTAATGATGGAGCTTCCAAGATGTCAGATGAGATTTGGGTGGAGCATTTGACCATGGTCCAACAATATCAGGTGGGGACGAGAGGGAGTGACATCAGATAGCTACTGAAAAGCCTAGCAACACAGCAAACCCGTGCTGGCAGGTCAGGCTGGAGCTATGGGACTGACTCACGCTCTGTCCCGCTTGATCTTCAGCAGGACCTTGTGCATGAGAGGAATGGCAGGAGAAAGCATAGAACAGGTGCCTCGCCCAAGGGAGCAGGAAAGCATCTGTGAGTGAGACCGGGCTGTGGCTTTGCAGGGAGCAGAACTGATGATATTTCCTGCTCTGCCTGGTCACACATGGGTCTACATGGGAAGTCCCCCACCATTGGAAAACGACCCTTGTTACATCAGAGCAAACGGACCACTAGTGGTGACTGGAGAAATACCTGCTGAGGTGATTTGCCAGCTTATTTTGGGCTTCTGGAAGGTGAGAAGCTCGAGATGGATCAAGGGTGTTATGCAGAATTCCCACAGGTGGCTGCCCCCGGGTATATGAGTGGGGCAGGTAGGGACGCTGAGGCAGACGAGGGCAGTTGCCTGTGTCTAAACCCCCTGCTTAGTTTCTTTAGCAGGTCCTGAGAGGGCGGTGGAGCTGAGAACTGGTTGGAGTGCTGAGGCCCAAAGTGCTTCCTCAAAGGTGCCAGGGCATAGAGACCCGGGGACTTGAGGCTGGCTCTGAAGTCTTTCAGGCCATGGAGCTTCGCATCCATTTGCTCTGGAGAAGAGTGAAGCGCCTTCAACTGGAAGATTCTGGATGGACTGCTGGACTTCCATTGGCAGGACAGGAACCAAAAACGCCTGCATATGAGCAGAGGCCATTGATCTGGCCACTGACTCTGCTGCATCCAGGGCAGCCTGAAGGGAAATCCTGGCTGCAGACTTCCCTTCGTCCACCAAAGTGGAGAACTCCTGCCCGGACTTCCGGGGAAGTAAGTCCTTGAATTTCAACATTGACTCTCAGACACTGAAGTCGTACATCCCCAGCAAAACCTGCTGCTTGGAGATGTAGAGCTGCAGACCCCCTGCAGGGCTGGCTTTAGGCTGATTCCCCCGATTTGGGCCCCGCACCCAACTTTTTAATTTTTACTCACCCAGCAGTGGTCCGGGTCTTCGGCGGCATTCAGTGCCACGGAAGACCCGGAGCGAATAGGACCCGCTGCCAAAGTGTCGCCGAAGACCCGGACCGCCACTGAATCAGGCCCCACAGTTCCTAAAGCTGGCCCTGCCCCCCTGTAGAATAAACTTTTCTATCAAAAAGGTCTAGCCTCTGAGTCTTCGCCTTGGTGGTCATTCCTTGATGCCCCTGCCTGTCCCTCATTGGCCACTGAGATGACCAGGGACCCCATAGGAGGGTATGAGTATTTGTATTCCATCCTTGAGCAGGAACAAAGTACCCACAGGGCTTTAACTGGTCCCATGATGGCCTAATTGAGATGGAGAGCCACCTTTGATGGGGCCACTGTGCTCAGAATATCAACCAGGTTGTGGGAGGACTCTGACTACCTCCACTTCCAGCTTGAGGTTTGAGGCCACTCTTTTCAACAGCTCCTGATGAGCTGTGAAGTCATTGTAAGGAGGTGATGTCCATGCTCCTGACACTTTCTCATCCAGGGAGAAAGATGCCTGCATCAGCAAGCGGTTGTCCTCCTCTCCTTCTGCACTGACTGGGTCCCCGCAGGTCTAGGTCCTGAGGATCTGTACTGAGCTCGGTACCGGAGTCCAGGTCAGGTTCTCATCGAAGGGATGGAGGTGTTCTCCTCTCTGAGACCATTGAATATGAGCTCCTGAAAGTGGGCTCTTGCACTGGGGGAAAACCCTATGGGTTCCAAAATGGCCACTGCATCTGCATAGGCCAATGCCCACTGTGCCAAGTACTCAGGGGTGCCCCATATCCGGATCGACAACCAAATAAGGATAACCAGGATGGGAGGGTACTTGCAATGGTTCCTCCGTTGGGGATACAACTCCACTTCCAAGTCCAACAATGAGCCTTCCTCTGGGGACCATGAAGGAGTAGTACCCATCACTGCCGGGGAACGGCGCTGAGGTGGGAAGATCTACATTGAGGCTAGCAGGGCCAGCTTCCCTCTAGACAGTACTGAGGGGTCCGGTACTGAATGGGAGCCTGGGGCAACATTCTGTCTTCTGCTCACCAGCACTGATGCCGCTGACTCTTGTACTGTTGGTGACAGCGGTACTGAAGCGCCAGCAAGTCCCTAGCCACAACAAATGCCTTAGAGGTAGATGCCACCGTGATCCAACTGGTGCAGCACTGTCCCTCCTATGCCGATGGCTGGTCCGGGACCAGACTCAATGGAGCCTGTACAGTTTGGAGTCAATGTTACTGCTCTCGGGGCAGGGGCAGCAGAGTAGCCAAACTCTGTGCACTCCACTGTGCTCCTCGTGCTTGGCTTTCTTTAGAGTTGGGAATGCCCCCTCTCAGCCAGCTGCTTCTTATGTTTCTTTTCCTTGGCTCCAGTGAAAGGGAATGGTGCCGAGAGACTCTCATGGCAGGAGGAGCACTCCACACTGATGCTGAGGTACTCAGTGCCGAGTCCAACAGGCCTGGCTCCATCAGGAGGGATTTCACCCTTCTTAGTCCGAGGTTTGAAGTCCCGGCATACCTGGCAGCGATCCCTGATATGAGTCTCTCCCAGGCACTTCAGATAACTGGAGTGTGGGTTGCTCACAGGCATAGGTTTGCCACAAGAGGCACAAAGACTGAAACCCAGACATCGAGGCATGCCCCAGCACCAGCAGTGGACAAAAACTCCGCTAAACACAGTGAAAAATGCCTACTAACAATGTATAACAAATTTTCAACAGTCCAAATGAGAAATAAAGAACTGGGACGAAAGAAACAAAGGGAAAGATAGTAAACCAAGACCACTGAGAAGAGTTTGCCAAAGCAAGATGAGCAGTTCCAGCGACCATCACAGGCAGTAAGGAGGAACTAAGAGAGTACAGGTTCAGTCGGACCACTTATACCACTGCTTGAGCACGTGGCACAAGAGGGCGTTAGAGCCAACACAGCAGATTCCACTAAGGAAAAAAATATTTGGTCACTGTGCATACGGCGCATGCACAGCTAACATGGAGTGGACATGTCCAAGCACTTGAAGATTGGATGATCATGAGAACCAAGGTGTTAACAGTATGTTCGTGAAAAAGGCAGAATTGACCCCAACAAAACTTTAACATTACAAAACAAAAGACGCTGTGAATTTTAAATTACTCCAGTATTTAAAAAAAAACAACACTGGTTTGTTGCATATAAAACAGAGAGATATGTAAGTTTACTGATTTCTATGACATCATGAGAGGCTGATTTAAATAGAACAATGAGTAGACCTCTTTAGTGATTTTAAGCTACAGAGCTATCATCAACATAATCAGTTAACAACAGAGGACCCTATCCTGCGCCAAGTTCTGAGCAGACAGATCCCTACACCAGCACAGAGCATGTTTTTTCCCCTTCGTCAGGCCTTGATTAGGAATGTGCTGCTGTTCAGGAAAGCACATGCTGAACTACCACTGATGTTAGTGGAAGATACATATGTGCTTACATGTTTTTCTGAATCGGACCTTGGTTTAGAAAGAAGGCACAGGGAACCATCACTTATCCTGAACTGCATGGAAGTCATGTCATGCTGAATGACAGTAAATAATATGCACCTGCATGCTGACATCTACAATGCAATCAATAACCAACTGCTTCTCCCACCACACAATCTCTGCTAAACAATTTGTTTCTATATATCCCCGCAGACTCCAGATATCCTTGACTTCCATATAGCACAGCATCCCCCCCGATTCACCTCTCTGTGTCCTTTAACCCTCAAGAATTATCTCTGGCCTCTCTGCTCTGGCTTGTGGAACCCAGGCTATAAAGATCCCAAATGCACCCCAGAATCCTTAACACCAGCTGCTGTAGTACTTCAAAGGAGGTTACAACTAAGGATTTAGGACTGCAGCTGGAATCTGATTTTCAGGGTGGGGCCTCAGGGGCTGAGTGAAAAGAACAAAGCTCATTTGTAAGGATTAAACAGTAGACAGGTAATGGAGCTAGATGGGGTTGCTAGGCTGGGCGTAGGTAGAGGAGGGTGAGAGTTAATACACAATAAAGAGAAATATGAAGAGGTTAAGAGGGGCAACATAAGGAAGGGAAGGGGACATGGAAAAACACAAGAGATGCACAGTAAATAATATACATGGACCCTAAGATGCATAAATGGGCACAGTTTTGGAAATATAAAAAAAACATGTATGGAGAAAATAAAGACTAAAAAATATAAATGGAAGAGAAAACAGAATGGAGGAGAAAAAGATCAACAGGAAGAAAGTACAAAAAAAGAGGAGGGGCAGAAAGGAGGACTAAGAGACCCACAGAAAAATGCAGAACACAAGATTACTACGGGAGAGCAGCTGTATACAGCAGCAAAAGAGCTTGTTCTATAAAATCATCATTTACCACAGTATTAGTGTTACAGATTTTTCTAAATGTAAAAGCTAAAGCATTTGGGTTTTTAATTAATAACGAATTTCTACTTCCCTGGGCCAGGGAAGCTAATGATCCAACCAGCGGACCAAATTCGATGATGAATTATGGTGATGTGCCACCTGAGGCACCTTTGCGCATAGGCTAAGAAGAAGTTACTTGAACACAACTGGCAATGTCCCTTTCACTTGAGAAAAGGGCTGGTAAAGGTTTGCTTTGTTATTTTAACTGTTTGGCAGCAGGGAGTGAGGGACAGGACAGAGAGCAAAAAAGGGAAAAGAGGAACAAGTGAGGAGAGTTTTTTTCCAGGCACAGCAGTTAGAAGGGTTATTTTTTATTTTTGATCTAGTTTATACAGAAGGGAGCAACAATACTAAGAGTTATGCAAAGTTTATTACATAACATTTGGAAGAAGGGAAAAGAATAATTAACATTTATATATGTTTGCTAGTTAAATGCCGTAAGATGGCTAGACATTTCTTTGTATTTATACGAGCAACTGGAGGTGTTAAACTCCAAAGGTGAATTCAATGGGGCCAGAAGTTCACCCTTGTGCCCCTAACCAGCCAAGAAAAGCCCAGTATGCAGGTCATTATTGCTATTACAAGCCATGAAAATATTAAATATATAGAAAAATAATCACCCTTTTATGACAAATCCAACTAAGTCAATAGGCGGCTGTACCGACTTCAATGTCTTGTAAGGCCTAGTGCAAAAAAGTGGAAACTCACCCTCAGCATCCCATTAGATTTGTAAGTACAGAGGTGAAAAAAAACAGATTACTTACCACCAGAAATTGTAGTTCTCGGAGCGTGTTGCCTCTGTATATTAACAATCCCCACCCACCATCATGTCCTCTTGGGAGTTCTAAGAACTCAAATTTAGAACAAGAGATTGAGATTGGCCACACAGCCCATTTAATAAGTTTGGCTAATGAATATTTGTTATTGCAAGTGAGGAGGGTCACAGCATATCCCCTGTCCATTGCATGGTTTCAAAACTTTCCAGAAAGCTTTGAAACCATGCAGAGAGGGGCATCCCAAAGGTGGGAATACAAAGAGGCCACTTTGAAACATTAATCCCACTTTACAGATAGGAAACAGCAGCACAAAATGAAATTAATTCAACAAATGAAACATCAAAAACTTATCCAAGGCCACACAGAATGTTTGTGCTAGACTGTGAATTAAACCCAGATCTCCTGGTTCCCAGTCTTGTGCTTCAGCCATATGACCACTGTTCCTCCTTCCTTAATTGAACAGCAAGTGATATGGAAACCCAGCAGTTACGGGGTTAATAACTAGATAGACCATGATTTAGTGCAAACTTAATATTTTTGTAAAAGGGGACAATTCAACAAAAGCTCCTTGCAGCATCCACATCATATTACGATGGTGATATCTCAAACGTACATTTGTTGGGGGAAACAGGACTGAGCTTCCCAACCTACTCCTCTCCAGCCCAGAAAACAAACAATCTCTATTCAACTTGACCCTAAATAGAGCGTGCTTATGTTGAAAATCTGCCTGTTCCGTTGTGTACTCTTTAAGGCAGGGACTGGCCTCAGCTTGTTTCTGTGAAGTGCCTAGCACACTTGTGAGCGCTCAGAAATAATAAATCACAGCCCTTTTTCATTTTCTACCATCCAGTTAAAGCTACCATTCACACTGCATATTGATCCGTTTCAAAATAATAGTGAGCCCTAAAAAAAAGCCAAATAACACACACAAACGACACCACATTCATGTCATTTGTAACTCTCTTTTGGAATCTCATCTTTCATACACTGGTTGCAAAGCACTGGGATTGTCCATTCCTATTATTTGCCTCATTTCCTCTCCAATTACCTTTCCACCTTCTCTCAACTTGTTCTCCCTGTGACATTAAACAAGATTCCCCTGCCAGTCCTACTGGCTTTCCTCACCTTTAGAAGGCTAAGAAAGACTCAATCTACTCATCTCTGCTGAAACCAAGCAGTCTGTCTTAAATCTCACCTCTTTCTTGGGCTTCCCATTCAGATTTGCCCCAGAGTACACTATGTCTGAAAGAGACTCTCCAGAAATAAGTAATATTCATTGGAGCAGAGAAGAACTTTGTTGGTCACAGAGAGGATAAGACTGAGTGACTTAACTTTTTATTTGTGGCTTTTACTCTGAACTGTATTGGCAAGAATTGCTGTTGAGACTGGGTTATAGGGAAAGAAAAAAGTGCCAGGCCAAACCCAATCCACCCCATCTGGCCAAGGAGCATAACATCCCTGGAGGTTATGAACCAACTGAAAATGACTGATCCTAATACATCACTCATCATAAACAGTCCAAACTGCTGATAGAGGTTCATCCAAATTCATGAACACATACATGCATTACATCTAACACAAGAAAGTACATTGATATGGTACACTACTATTCATTAGTGGCATCTTGCAAGTAGCAATGTGGACAATTTGGGTCCTTAAAAAAAAGTATGTTCTTATTATAGCTTTATTTCAAGGACTGTTTCTCATTAGATACAGTTTATACATTTTTTGCACTATATAACAATGGAATATCTTCCAAATTATTCCTACATAAAATATATTACTGGTTCAAATGCTAATCTGACAATAGCATCTCCAAGTTACATTTTGCTGAGTGTCAGTTTAGATCACAGGAAAAAAAAGACAAAATGCCTTGGCAAAATACCTTACAGCAGTAATGCCTTTAAAACTATTTTGAATACAGGAATTCTAATCCAATTTTACCGCAACATCAATCAAAAAGATAGTAGGGCATAAGTATACACAGTTACACTGCTTTATGGGAATATAATTCAGAAATATATCTTAATTTTTCAAAGTGTGTGGTCCACTGTTTGAATTTAGGCCAATAAAACAAAATGCCTGCTGCTTTTCAACACACAATGGCATAGCAAGTTTTCGAAACCTCTAACTGCACTACAGTGATGGTCACTGTTCCAACAAAGTTCCTGGCAACCTCTAGGCCTGTTCAAGGGAAGAAAGGCTGCCAATGGTATCAATACAAAGGAAAATATGTTCACTGAATTGCACACATTGAGCTTCTAGGAGGGTTAACAGTTCTTGCCACAGGCTCTTGACTGTAGTTTACAATATCTGCCTTCACCACCCTCTGTCATAAAAGAAAACACAGTGATTATCAAGATATCAGAAGCAGATGTTGTTCAAAGTGCTACTAAAAACATTTAACATGGCAATTATTTTAACGAAACCTAGAACACAGATGTGTTACTATGAAATATGTTTGTGCTAATAAAGAATCAGTACGAACAGACATATACTGTAGTACTCTCTTACTGGAAATTATGCAGAAAGACCTGTCTAGGTGTTCAGTCTCATTATAAATATTGATTTCTTGGTACTAGATGGAAAAAGAGTGCCTTGGTTGCTAAGTTTTCATGACAATTTTGTAAGGCTGCCGTATGTATTAACATAACTCGCTTTACAATCATTAAACAGTATTTTCTTTCATGAGACAAGTTTTTTGTATTAAGTGTTGATGGTGGATAATAATAAAAAAGTATCTGTTTAATAAGAATACTGTATGTGGTATTTTTGAATAACAGTCTATTGCTTAACTGGAAATTATTTTATATATTGTTAGCATGAAATGGAAATTTTTCACTCTTGCTGCCCTCATAGGAAATTAAAAACCAAAACAAGATTCTGAGTTAACAAAATGACATTTCAGCAAAGTTGTAATAGGTAGAAAATGTAAGGAGCAAAACAAATATAAAATCTAGATATCTCCCATATTATGTACTTCACACATCTATTAGTCAATCTATTCTTTAAAAACTTAATAAACTTTTGATGGGGGTTCTTTGGTGTATTTTGTATGTTGTGTAACCCTTGTACTTTACAAAGAATTTCTAAACGGATCTCATTCTGTATTTGTACACTAAAGATTCAAACCACATTAGCATTTTATCCGAGATTATATCTGTACAAAATCAGTTTCAGTTTGCTATCAGCATGTTTGCCATTAGTAATAACTTCTACCAAACCACTAATGAACTACCTAAAACTTTAACTTTTGAACTTCATCCCATTTTAACTGGCCCATAAGCTTTATTTTTGGATTACTATTGAGGACATGTAACCAGTTAAGACATAAACATGAAACGAGCGTACTCAGTTTTCAAATCTGGACAACAAATCTAGAGTACCCGATTCCATGTGTAGTGCTCAAATAAGGAATCAGGTGTTCATTTTGTGCTGCTGTGTGTCAATTTGACTACCCAGCTTTGAAAACTGTCCCCAAAATATTAATACATGATATTATTACAGAGCTGCTAGGAATTAATCAGTATTTGAAATTTGATTTAATCTGTGTAAATATTGTGAAGTGATATACAACATAGCTTCACTGTTAATAGACATACAGTACAGAACATTTGAGAGTGGTATTCATGGTCATACTTACTACTTCATGGAAAAGCAAAGTAATAAAAAAACACATTGATTTTTACCATGATACCTGAACTATTGCACTGAACAGATTTTACTCTGACAGTTGGCAGTGCTGTAGTGTTGGTTATCTTCTTCAGGATACTTCACTAGTTCTGCCCTGACAACATGCTGTCAACCACATGTCAATATAATGGACAAATAGCAAGGAGGAGAATGAAAAACAAAAAGAAGAAAATGGAGAGACAGATCAATAGCTGAAAAGAAGGAATGAATGACACAAATGACAGCACAAAAGCAAAAACAATTAACCAAAACAAAAATGCATTTCTCTCCAGGCCCTGTGCTGAATAACAGACAGAGATATGCCTAGCAGGAAGTTTTATAGCTGGAGTTGGAATAGCTTCTCAGATTCATCATCAATCATGCCCTCTCCCACAACCAACACAAAATAATCAGTTTAAGCAACCAATAAAAATGTTTTGCAGCTCAGACATGAAAAGGGATTGAAAAAAAACGTGGGGAGGGGAGAAGAGGACAGACTCTTTCTTTGCCTCTAATCAATGTAAATGCTACATAGATCCACTTCTATTCACAATTATAACAACTGTATTAAAGATATGCATGTATCATTCCCACTACATAATTGTCGTACAATTCCAATGTGATAAACATAAAACCTCACATCCAAATGCTTTGTTAGTACATGTTTTACTTTCCAACTCTTCTTAATCACTTGCAAGTTTTGCTGAAGCAATCTTTCGGTGAAGTGACTGGGACATACAACTTGCAAAAGTAGAAGGGATGTGCATATCTGCATTTTATGGTTGAATTCCAATGACTCCAAATGAAGATTTCACCCAGGATTAATAAAAAAATTCCTTCAACGTTCTTTGCCAAATATTTGCTTTTAGCAAAAGCAATCAATCCTGTGCCCAAACCTCTCTTATACTTTACAAAAAAAGTAATTAAAGAGTCTTCAGAATAAAAAATATTTATGCTTACGGGAGAAAAATATAAATACACAAATCAAACAGTCATACAAAATAGCAGGGGGAACCTAGAACAGCAATTCTATGGACTGCATCTACTGTCCGATTATTTCAGTTCTTATAATTGAAATATATATGTTTGTTACAAGTGAGGCACAAATGGGGGGGAAACAATTTTATATTTCTAAAGGAAACATCATTTAATATGGACACGAATATATAAACATCGTTTGCTGAAGATAACCTTTGTAAATAAAGCATATATGTAAAACAAGCAATAGTAATTGAACTAGACAGTAGACTGTTTAGATTTATTAGCTGCTGAAGTACTCTGCTTAAGTTTTAATTGATCAACTTCATATCTTATCTGGTGGACAAGAGTCATGATTTACTAGACTTCTGGCCTGATGTTATCAAGGGAAGGGTTGCCAAATCCCATGTAAGGCGCTAGTAGGGGTTCAGGATTAAACAGTGTTATCTGACCTCACAGGACCTAATTTCTTCATACCAAGCTCTATGCTAGACTGAAGAAAAAGGATCCTTGCAATCAGTAAGCAATTAATTGTTCCCACAAATGTTGGTTTAAATCCCATCGTGTAAACATAGCTAGGTTAGTGACCCATGTTTAAGTCACTTTGTGGCAGGAGACTGACTAACATAAATGACTTGGATTTTCTAAAGGAATTTCAGCTAAATAAGAAGAGAAGAAACAGCATGCAACATTTTTCCTGCTAGCTTCACACCCATTACACACACATTATGCATTCTGAGACATCTCTATATTAGATTGGAAGTATTATCCAAGGCTCCAGTTTCTATCAACAATCAGATCCACATGTTTGTTTATTTGGTGCAGGTGCTCAGAATTCCAGACCTTACTTAATGCCAAATACTTTATTGTAGCGGGCTGGCACACTAGCACTACCATGCTAAATTGGCATTTAGTTCAAGAGAAAAACATATATTACTTAGAAAAATGTTAATTCTTGCCAATGCCCAGAAACAAAGTTGTACCTCATGCAGTTTCTATACTATGACTGGAAGTAAAAAAATATTGAAAGAAAAACATTTAATTAGTAAAGGAGCCATTTCCTTAAGTTTCAACAGCCCCTTGTGTTTTAAAAGAGTGAGGAATTTGAGGGCTGAAAATAAGATGTAATGTGTAAATTCTTTGTTTTGGAACTCTTTCACCTTGAAAACATGCTCCAAGCTCCAGTCTTATGTAAATAGCTATCTACTTTTGTTTTATCTGGTCATTGACTGGCTATGGGTTTGGTTAGGAGGCACCAGGTTCTAAAAGACTGCACTTGTACCCAGTAAAGTCAACAAAAGTTTTGCTGTTGACTTTAATAGGACCAAGAGCTCCCTCCATCATGGCACAAGTGTTTTATATGGCTAACCTAAGCCTTCAAAACTTGTGTCAAGTCCTGCAAAATCATGACATTGGCTTAGAAACTATGATTTTAAAAAAAAAGCATTTGGAGTTGCTTTTATTTACCTTCTGGATGCACTGGAGTCACATTTTGAGGTTTTTATCCATAATCATAAGGGTAAGAAACTTTTTTTTAATGAAAGCTGATATTCTTGTGCATAAAATCATGGAAGTCAGCAATGTTATTTTTGTAAAGTGTACACTTAGTGTTAAGTAATCAGACAACTTTTCAGACCTCATGATTCTGTTTTGCTTTGTGTTCCTCAGACACACAGCTTCTTCACTTTTGGTGGTTATCCGAGTTCAATGTTGGGCTCGATATATGCAGTTACAACAGAGAGTGGATCTATTACATTTTTAAAAAAATAATCTCAATCTCTCTGAGAGTCAGAATGATAGGAAAGCAGCAATTCCACTCTATTGCTTTTTTTAGCAATGTACCTAAGTAGGTATTCCACTCATTGGACTAATTCCAAAGGCATCATTCCAGTATTTAAAACAATGCACATTTTTAAAAATAGAACCCAGCTCGGATCTTTGTTTAAAAATTCAAATAGTAGTAGTATCTGTGTTTCTATACAGGCAAACCACTTCCACCAGATGCTGCTTGAATCTGAGTGTTTCAGAAACTTTAATGAATGTATTCTCACAACTCTTTTGTGAAATACGGAAGTTTCATACTCATTTAAAGATGGAGATATGAAGGAGATTAAGGGACTTGCCCAAAGTCACACGGGAAATCTGTGGTAGACCATGAAGAGAATCTACAGCTCCTGAATCTCATTCCAGTGCCTTAGCATCCAGATCATTTTTCTTCCCTGGCAAGAGCCCAGATCCATGCTTCTAGAAAATATGAAGCCACATACTGTCCCTTGAGAGTTTTCCAGTACAGGGACTAGGAAATCTACAATTTTCCTCTTATGAAATTCCCTTCCAATTCTTTTGTGAACACAAGGTTGAGGCTTGTCCCTTCCCCACTCCAATCTTGTGTAGCAGCCAGAGTATTCTGGCTCCTAGACCCACAGATTTCAAGATACCAGTGGGAGGCACGAGCCTCAACACAGCTCCCAAGGCTCCTCTCTTACTTTCTTCATATGGACCCCACTGATGCTTATCTAAGAAAACAACCATCAATGAGAGTTATAATATTAGCAAGAATTGCTGTTGACCTAATGTAGGTGGAAGCCTTGCCAGATCCAGCAAGTGCTCTAGAGCTCTTACCCCTCAACTCCGCTCCCAAAGTCATAACACCACATAGTTTGTAATGTCTTGAAATCATGGGAAAATACAGTGGAGCTGCTGCTCTATTTACTTCAGGGCTTTGCCTCCCCTCTACCTTGGGTTCATACTGGAAGGTAGTATGTGGACCATGGTCAATGTTTAACTTATAGTTATGAGACTCACGTACGCTGTTACTTCTGCCATTTACCTCGTTCTGCCTGACCAATCCAAGACAGGTTGCTGAGCCATTTATTTTCCGAATATAATAGATAAGAAAAGTAGCTGAAATTTACATTATAAACCATCTTTGTCTGAAACTATAAGTTCCAATGAATTGGCCAGAAGAATTACAAACCATAAATATAATACTGAGGTAGGAAAAGGCCTTTGTAAGGTTGATCTCGGTCCAAAATAGCAAACTATGCATGCATGGGTTTGCATTATGTACAGGTCTTCAGAATATCTGATGGGCTTATTTTAGAAATCTACATTTTATATAATATTTGGCTCATTTCTCATATCTTTTTTAATTTGCAATGTTTTAGGATTTATTTCATAGTTCTAGGCAAAGTGAATTCACACTTAGACTATCAAAAAAGTAGGAATATATTGCTGCTTTTGGTACTGCTGTGCGCAGATCTGAGATAAGAATGGTGTTTCAATGTTGTAGAGTTAAAGAATAACTGATTTCCAATCTAAAGTATTATTTATACACAAATCATTATGCAACTTAGGGCTTGTCTACATTACCCGCTGGGTCGACAGGCAGTGATCGATCCAGCAGGGGTTGATTTATTGTGTCTAATCTAGACATGATAAATCGACCGCCGAGTGCGCTCCCATTGACACTGGTACTCCACCAGGGCGAGAGGCACAGGCGGAGTCAACAGGAGAGTGTCAGCCATCAACTTACCGCAGTGAAGACACCACGGAAAGTAGATCTAAGTACATTGACTTCAGCTAAGTTATTCACATAGCTGAAGTTGCATAACTTAGATCGATTTCCACCCACAGTGTAGACCAGGCCAAAGAAAAGCAAATAGAACGCACCTCTCTCTCTCTCACTCTCTCTCTCTCTATATATATTATATATAAAGACAAAAGGACATAGTTCTGATCTTTTCTATTTTTGTGTAGCATACACACAAAAGTTTTTCATAGCTGTTCTGCTTTGCTTGTTAGGTGTGTACTGCACAATATATTTTGCTCTTCTATTGTTAAAAAAATTTCTAGCTATATATTTCAACACAGATTGTAAATTGCCTTAGGGAAAGACTTATTTTCTTATTATATGATTAGAAAATAGATTTATTGTATATTTAAGCAAACTAGAGAGCATGCTGTTCATAAAAGGGTAAATTTTTAATAAACATAATTTACTGCATTTTTTTGATTTTTTTAAATAACTACTAACTCAACAGTGGCCAACAATGCAGCCCCTTGAACTGCTTGAAGAGACTGCTTTGAGTATAAGAAGTAAATTAAAAATATATGTATTATAATCTCATAACATCATGATACTATAAAAGTTAAACTCTGTATTTTAATCCTTATTTTCAGTGGTTTATGAAACTGTGTGTGCAAAATCCTTTTGGGTTGGATGTTTGTGCACAGAGTCAACCTGAAAGGGAAATTATTTTTTTAAAATGGAATTTAGAAAAAATAGGAATGTTCTTAATGAGAGGATTGACATTCTTTTAAACGTTTTTCTCCTAAACAGTTTTCCTTCATTAATGTGAACTAACTGCTTTTCCTATTCCAGGGACAAAAAATGGAAAAAAATATATTTTTTTCTCAATTAATGCTATTGTGTATGTGACAAACATAGAACGACACAAAATGTTCACCGTATTTTTTAAATACAGTCATAGCCCAAAAGGGGCCTGCAGCAGCTGAACTATGTGCTCATACAGAAGTCACCATAGTCACATCCCTAGCTATCAATTTAGGAGTGTGGACAAGGGCTTCCTTAGGAGATCAAGCTCACAACTGTTGCTGAGATCTATTCTCTCACTCTCAGTCCCTATTGAAATTAGAGGAAACAGAAGACAATCCCCCACGTGATTGGAGAATGTCACTAAGATCAAATTGTCCAAATGTGAAACACATCTAGTGTTAGTTCTTGATGGGCTTTTTTGCCACCAAAATTCTCCTGTTGTGTCCGATACACCAGTAATTAATTAATAGGACTAGCTACAAAACACAGCACTGAGGAATCTAACACACAGAGAAGCTGAATGCAATGAGATAGTTTAACACTGAAATATCTTTAAATGAAGATTTTTTGGGATTGGTACTTCCAGGAAGCTAATTAAAAATGCATATCACAAACCCTTCATAAGGAATAAGTAACAATTTCTTCACAGCCATTTGAACATGATGGGCTTGATTCTCACCTGATATAAATCAGTGTCACATTAATAGAACTATGATGATTTACTGAATTCAGTAAAACTATGCTATACCTAGCACAGCACATGTCCCCTGGGGTTAGGGTTGAAACCGCTGAGGTACAGAAGACCAGGACACCTTGGATGATCCTGAACACACAAAAAGGGACAGCTGGCAGTTTAGACTGAGCACCCTTACGGAGTTCCCTCAAAAAAGGGATGATCCGGGGAAAACCTGGACAGGTGGCAATCCTACCTAGGGTGCCAGTACAACTGAGTTGCCTAATGCATTGGCATTAGAGGCTTTGGTGCCAAAACTCCAACCACTCCCCATCCACCCACCTGTGTAGGGTGGGGAGTAGTTACTTGGAAGAGGCTGCTTTTCCTTCTTTGGGATGGGCAGTCAACACAGAGGCAAAAAGGAAAAATTTGTGCCCCCTCACTTCATTGTGGAGTACAAAGAATGAACCAAAATCTGGCCTTAACATACTGTTCTATATGGATGAGTTTTTTCTAACTGTGTGAACCACATGCAAGATCTTTTTCCACTTTAACAAAATATTGTTTACAATTATGTAAATGTGCAACATTTATATCCATATAAATTTATACTCTCTATTTCTTTTTTTAAACCTATAACTCTCTAAAATAAATTTTATTAAAAAAAAGTACAGAGCTACTAATAAGGACATAAGTGCCATATAATCATACCTAGTGTTTAATTAAAGCATATGTACAATTGACAATGTCTCTGTTTCTATATATCTATAACTATATACCTATATCTATATCTAATTAAACCCTCCAAGTTTGTTTCTGCTTTTGGATTTCTCAGTGTGTTCTGACTTGTGTTTTTGAGGACTGGAATTGTATGTTTTTGTACCATGTAAAGTACTGAGCACACTGTAAATGCAATTAGTTTGTCAGGCACCATAATTTAAAGATACAATAAAATTATATATAGGTATATAAACACACACTTGAATGTATATAATATAGTTATGCTATTTTTAACCAGAAAAAGCTTTTGAAATTTTTTTTTTCTAATTTAGTAGGACACAAATTTTGTAAGTTTAAAATGTTTTTAAACTACACATATATAAGGAATGAACATATATGGAAGGCAGTAATAGAAGCATACAACTGACTCAAGCACAAATGGGATGCAACTTACCTTGAACTAAAATTTATTATTCATTTGTATTCAGATTTTTTTTTAAACACCAAGAAAATATCTAATAAAAGCAAGGTATGCAGGACAATCACCTGTGATTGTTCCATTTCTGCTTTGTTTAATTTGATGCCAAGGATGTCAGCAGTAATTCTCTGAAAACACAGGAAGACCTACATAAAAAAATAGAGCGTAAATGATTAAAAACAGACATCCTCAAGTTACTTTTAAATACATCAAACCTTTCCTGAACTGTAAACAATGAGATATGCATAAATATGACCTGTGCAAAACAGATCTGAAAATAACTTCATCTGGTAAATTCAATGCTGTTTAAAATAATTCAGCAATGATATAAGGGAACGAACAGCATGCTGGATTGTTAGGCAACACTTTTACTTTGTCTCCAGAGACTAAAGTTTAAACAAGCGCTTATACAAAACCCCTTTCAAATATGATGGTTAGTGCTGCAAAATATGAATACGGGTATTCACTAATGTTTGCTTGAAAAATATTCTACCAGTGTATTGTGCAGCAGAAATGTGGGTTTCTGTACCTCAGAACAATAGGGTTTAGCATATAGACCACTGGGGCCCCTATCCTGCATATGATTAGTTCCCCACTTAAAGTTAGGCACATGTGTAAGTGTTTGCAAGACAGTGTCTTAAATCCATAATGGCTTTTAAGAAATAGCATTATCTCATTAACAACATGCTGCATTTAAAATATGTGGCAGCCTGGCACTGAATCCGACTTGGACAATAAAACAAGACGGACATGTTGCATAAAACCCCTTTTAAAAAGTTAAACTTTCCCTTGACAGACACTTGGGCTGAGCCTATGCTACAATATTATATTTTTTGTCCTTGAATTGGTTGGATACAACCAGTTAAAGAACTGAATCACATCCACACAGAGTCGGTTTAAAAGTCCTTGCACTTTTGCCCTGCAACAAGAGATCTCTGATCTATACCATTTAATTCGCAATGGTCTGTGGATATCTACTGCCAGTTCCCAGCACAGCTCCCAGAAGGAATGGATTCTAGGAGATTTGGAAAGTCCTCTGTTCTGCTGTGGGACAGTAGCAAAAGAATTAGTAAAAATATTTCAGCCAGTGCATATCTACACTGACATTAAAATGGGTAATACTGAACACTTTTAGACTGAATACACTCACCCAGAAGATTTAAGAATGGAGTAGAAGCTTTCATTTTAACATTATAAGTAGCTGCTCACAAGAGAACTAGGTACTTCCGAGTAATATTTCTTTTACGTTCAAGTATCCGTATGTTTCTCAACAGGAAGTTAAAAAACTCAAAGAAACTCTATGAAACACTTCCATAATGTGGGGATCAGTGAAAAAGAAAACTAGAAAAGCTCTTTCACAGATTTCAACATTAACAATATCAATTACAAAAAAAAAAAAAGAACTGTTAATTTGCTCATCACTGAAAATATATCAAATCAGTTTGAAAAGGAGATGCTGACTATTTGAAAAAGAACATATTATAGAATGTACCTACTATAGTGAGTATGGCATTAAAATTGCAAAATGTTTAGTTTTATTTATTCTAAAACAAAAAAAGTTACACTTAAAAAAATTAACTAAATCTGACAAAGTGCTTGGAGCACAGACTTTTATACAAAATTTTTTGAGAACCAGGTTTTATGGCCAATTTAGAAACCCCTGATAATCTGTGTTTATAACAGAAATGTTGATAGTCATAACTTAACCTCTATCAGAAACCTATAAGATTAATTTTTGAATTTTATTATAATTTTATGTTCTTTGAATAAGAATCTTAAACCACAATATTTAATTACTCCATTTTTAAAACAATTCATTTTGTACATTAAAAAGTATTTTTTATTATTCAATGATCTAGCCAGGGTAGTAAATCATTTATTAAATATGATGACTTCCACTAAGGAGACAGTGAGATTGTTTTTATGGCTTTTCATGCCCACTGCCATAACATCAAGGTGTGTAACAAAAGTTAAACACAACAGTATATTTATTTAAACTGCCTGTTATAGCTAGCACAAAAGTCCTTCCTGTCTCATCTAACCAACCACACTAGCCCTATTATGGTTCACAGTCAAATAATGAACCAAAAATGCATTTTAACTGTGTTCTGAAGACAAGTAAATTGAGCTTCAATGAACAACCAGAGGGAGTGTATCCGTTGGCTAGGGACCCTCTACTGAAAATACTGTCTTCAGACCTCAAGACAATACTCCTAGAGATTAGACTGGCAGCGAAGAGAGATTCAGCTCACCACAGCTGTCATGCTATGCACGGAAGACAAAGAGGCAGTGTGCAAGGTAGCCAGATATCAAACCATTTATAGAGTAGAGCCAATATGTGGAATTTCAAAGCAGATGAGACGTCACTGTAATTAACAAAGCATCATTATAACATACTATACCAATGATCTACTCCGCTAAGCAAGCAAGTGCACTCTGCAGTGACTAGAAGTTCTGGATTGCTTGATAGTTGGAGTGCAGTGAAATTACCACATCACATTCCAGAGTTACAGTTTTCAAAAAAAAATTATAATTATTTGATTTGTCTTACTTACAGAATCACCTGTCTTGGCTGACACAAAATGGCTACTGAAACCATTTTCCTGGCAAAATCGTTGGTGTTTGTCAGTTTTCACTGTTCGCATGTGCTCCAAATCAACTATAAAAAGGTTCAAAGGAGAAATTACTATAATGGAGCCCATTTATTTAGATAACTGTCTCAGCAGTTATTCCTTGAAAATATTTACAACAGATACAATCTTTCCTTCATACAAATGAAAACCTTTTGTTTTTATAATTATTTGCTAAAGGAAAAATAACCCATTACTTGAAATTTCTATGTGTACATGTAAAAATAAATTACAATAAAAATTGAACTGTGAAATGCAATAAACTCATTTAAAAATTAAGGCCAAATTCCATGCTCAGGCGCATACATGCAGTTCCCGTTGTCTCTATTAAGAGCCATGTATGTTAGTCTGAGGGTAAAACTAAGCCCCAAATATTCTGCATGCAAATGTGATATACTATGAAAATTCTAATGTTTTTCAAATACTGTTGCAAAATAAAGGTAAAGTTTACAGATACATGTCTGCTTCCATATAGTTTGCTTCCAAATTAAAAATGTAAATGAGTTATAAAGAATGTTAATACAAAGTGGTACAGCAAAAATGTCTGTTACATTAAAATCCACTAAAATCACACTGAATAAATATTAACAAATGTATTTGGGCATAAGCTTTTGTGGGCTAAAATCCACTTCATGAGATGCATGCATATATATCTTCCTACTGTATTTTCCACTGCATGCATCTCATGAAGTGGGTTTTAGCCCACGAAAGCTTATGCCCAAATAAATTTGTTAGTCTCTATGGTTCTACAAGTATTTCTCGTTCTTTTTGCTAAAATAGACTAACATGGCTACCACTCTGAAACCTGAATAAATATTGACATTCATTTATTTGTAAGTAGAGTTTTCAATTCTACAAAGATATACTTCAGAAAGCTGTATTAAACAACATAAAAATACATATTTTAAGAGAGGTGTGCATTATTTTCATTTTCCCCATTATATAATTCTTGGAAGTAGAGCAAAGCTGTTAAATAATATGTTTCATTGAAATGCACTGGGTGCTTAAAACACAATATGGAACTCAAGTCTTGTACAAGTTTTATTGTGTACATTCCAATTTCTCCAAATTTGATCCTAGGATTACTGGAAGCTATATTGAACAGTTTCTCTTTTTATTGCACTACAGCCCCTATAAGGGTGTTGACTCAATGCCGTCAAATTATAAGGCAAATATATTCACAAGGATTTAAGGACAACTAGGCTCTTTGAGTCAATATAGGAAAAAAAAAACTTAAACTGATTTCCTGAGGAAGGGACCCAACTGACTTGTAAAAACTTGTAAATTTGCAAATCTAGTAACTCTGCATAATAGTGTCATTTGACTATCAACTGAAAATTTTTTCGCATACTACATAAAAGGCTTTATTTAAAAATGATATTGGAGGTGTTTAATTTGTAGACTCTGGAGATTTTTTCTGCAAGATTTTTGATCTAACAGGAGATTCCTATACCCCATTTATACAGCTTACCTTGGTTAATGTGGAGCTTTTTGCCACATGTTGCTTTTCCTTATACATCACTGAGGCCTTGTTTACAAGCCCAGGCCTAAAATCGTCCATCTACCACAGGCATTAATTTGTGGAGGACTAAAATACTAAGCTATTAACAGTTATGTTTATAGTACTGGTTTATCATAATATTGAAGCTAGAATACTTATTTAACAAAAAAAATAGAACAAATACAGTTAAGTCTCAAATGAAGTCAATAACCAATTTAAAAAAAAAACACATAGACAGCTAATATAGCAACTGCCTTTTTTTTCTCTTGAAAAGAACATCTACTACAAGAGGTGGCTTGTGCCAAGAAAACTGTTAGATGGAAAATATAGAATATTTTCTTTCACTATTCTTAGTCTTCACATTTTAGATGTAACGTAGCTGTGTGGGAGGGAACTACACCATCATACCTGGTGGAGAACTTTTTTTTTTTTGGGGGGGGGGGGAAGGGGAGGGAGAAAGGATTTTGTTTATTTTAATTCAATCTTAATGGGCCAAATTTTTAGAGGGGCCTCAGCCCAGCCTCCAATTTTATTTTATTATATTTCTTTAAATGTATTATTAAAAGTGTATATCCAAATGCTATGCACCTGTACAAATACTGAACACACAAGAAAAATTTGCTTAATACATTGACTCTGCCACTGATGCCATTTAAACCGGCCAGTGACTCCCAGAAGAGTGATAAGCACTCTCTCCACGCAAAAATATTAGAGAATAGAGAAGTGCCACAGCATGCTTTGACAAATTCAGGATCTGTTGGTCCAAGGGAAGAAATTCCGAAGTCAGTGGCAGCCCCTTCACAAAAATTGCCCTGCAGCAGCCCTTTCTCTCTTTTAAACCAGGAGAGCTCAGTTCAAGCAGCTCCACTGATTGCAACTGCCATGGTATCCATCAGAGAGAAGTTTCTCAGGTAGCCAAGGCCAAGTCATTTAGGCCTCAGTTCAGCAAGGTACTTCTATATTGGTTTTTACTTAGTTTAATCAGGAAACGTAAGGTATTGGGTAAGGGGTCGAAGGCCTTGATCCAGCACGGTTCTTAAGCACAGGCCTAACTTTAAGCACACAAGTAGTCCCACTTCATCACCACTTTAAAATCTATGCTATGTGAAAGCCAATGCAGATCGTAGGGCAAGGATGTAACATACTATCTGCATAAAGCTTAATTTCAGTATAAGAATGGTACTGTAGGTGGCTTGATATGAAGGTTAAGATACCATATGGCTTTGTGCCCAGAATGAAAAATAGAACAATATAAACTACATCTCAGATTAGACAAATGAGAAAGAGGAAGGTTAACAGAGGAAGAACATGGGGAAGGAGGAGGAAAGGGGTATGTCTGTTACAGAGAGAACAAATGGGAAAGCAGTGCCTACAGTGAGATCCATAATAGGAGGTCACTAGCAACCAGTAAGCAATGTAACTGACTTAGCATAACATAACATGTTGAAAAAAAAAAAGGCAGTAACTAGAACTATTATTATTTATCTTCCTTTGAATAATCCTCCAGCAGGTACTGGCCTGCTTCTTATTCAGATACAGAAGTGAAGGTGCAATGGAGGGGCCCAATAATTTCAAAGCAGAAGTCTACCCAATAATGAATTTAATATCTCTGGTACATAATTTTGTGCAAACATAATTACATATTCGTACACTTGGCTATTATGCCAGCCATGAATCATGGAAAACCCAAACCATGTTATTATCCAGCTTACTCTCCCTAATCTTTCTAGCTGCTAGTTGTATTTTCTCTTTGTCTTGGAAGAAGCAACTTCAATGGTGTTCCCAGTGTGATCTATCAATTACAATATTACCATTGAGTATGTTCACATCCATTTTGAGATATACAAGATTAAAAAAAGGCCACAGGTTCAAATCTTTCCGAGCCCTCCAGAATTCCAATTAACTGCAGATTATCTTTGGTTCTCTCTCTCTCTTTCTCATGTATTGAATTTCTTTTTTTCCATTTTATGTACCTAATGGGTAGCATGACACTATCATCCATAGCTGTGAAGGCTGGCTAATCCATACAGTTAATCCAGGTAGATAAAACACTGAGTAAGTGTATCCGAAGTCACTGAAATGAAATTATTAAAGCAGGAAGAAGATAGCACCTAACTGCAACATGTTCAGTGACAAGTTAAGAGACAAGATCAGATGGTGGCCACATCTCCACGGTGAGAGGAGAGGGGTGGGAAATGGATCCCTGAAGCCAGAGAAGAGTTTGTGGCTACTACCAAGGACAGTTTTAATCTGTGATGCATTCCACACTGTTCATGGAGGTAACTATCCATAACTAACTATTTGCTCATTTACTGTCTCATTCTATGCCCACCGGTTGGAATGTACTGAAGAAGTAAGATTGTTACATTAACAACCAAAATTACATTCGCTCTACAAAAGATCTGATTCCACACCAAGTTATTTAAGAATGTATTATGGCAGTCACTGATTCTGTAAATAGAAATTACTTGTTCTCTCATGATACGGACAATTTTCTAGTCAGTACAGTAACTCCTCACTTGACGTTGTAGTTATGTTCCTGAAAATGTGACTTTAAGTGAAATGATATTAAGCGAATCCAATTTCCCCATAAGAATTAATGTAAATGGGGGAATTAGGTTCCAGGGAAATGTTTTTTTGCCAGACAAAAGGCATTATATACATTTTAAACAAGCAATTTAATACAGGTACTGCACTATAGTTAGAAGGTGCCCCTGCCTTACCCTACACAGGCACAGCCCACTGGCATTGGATATGAGGCAGGCAAGGAGGCTAAAGGTGCTGTAGGCAAGGAGAAGCACATTGTGCACCAGCGGCAGCTTCCCCCTACTCTGCAAGCACCAGGGGTGGGGGGGGTGGGGCTCAACCCTCAGCCCACCTACTTCCCCCCTTCCCTCAAACCCCCATCCTTGACTTGCCTCTTCTCTCCCCCACCTCCTCCCCCTTTACTTCCCAAGCTGCGTCCTCGCTCCTCCCTCCTCCCTTCTAAATGCCACAAGCCAGCTGATTGCCCCGGGCACAAGGCAGGGGAGAGAGGGGGAGCCTGCATGCAGAGTCCTTGCTCCCCCCCCTTCCCTGGGGCAATCAGCTGATTGCCACATTTGGGTGGCAGGAAAGGGAGGGGTAGGCTGCGCGCTGAATCCTCGCTCCTCCCCCCTCCCTTCTGCCCCCAAAATGCCACAAGCCAGCTGATTGCCGCAGGCAGGTGGCAGAGGAGGGAGAGGGGAGGCGTGCTGAGTCCTTGCTCCTCCTCCTCCCTCCTGCCCGGGGCAATCAGCTGGCTTGTGGCGTTCAGGAGGCAGGGGAAGGAGGGGGAGCCTGCGTGCCGAGTTCTTGTTTCTCCCCCCTCTCTCCTGCCCCCAAAACACCGCAAGCCAGCTGATTGCCATGGGCAGGAGGCAGGGGAGGAAGAGGAAGACACTGATCTGCACGGTCTGCCAGCGGGCAGGAGGTGCTGGGTGGGGGGCATAGGGAGGCTGCCAACTGTGGAGAGAGCAGACAGCCAAACAACGTAAGAGTGGAGCATTGCACAACTTTAAATGAGCATGTTCCCTAAGTGATCAGCAACATAACAACAAAACATTAACTGGGACGACAAAGTGAGGAGTTACTGTACCAAGCACAGGATAGCCTACTGAATTGGTGGGGTTGGGGGAAGCAGCAGACATGTTATACCTTTATTTTAGTAAGGCTTTTGACATGGTCCATTATTACATTCTCATACGCAAACTAAAGAAATGTAGTCTAAATGAAATTACTATAAGATGTGTGCTGGTACTAGTCAATATGTGTATTAATGACTTGGATAGTGGACTGGAGAGTAGTCTTACAAAATCTGCAGATGACACCAAGCTGGGAGGGGTTGCAAACACTTTGGAGGCCAGGTTTGGAATTCAAAATACCCTAGACAAACTGGAGAATTGGTCTGAAATCAACAAGATGAAATTCCATAAAGACAGGTGCAAAGTACTATTCTTCAGAAGGAAAAAATCAAATGAACAACTACAAAATGTGGAATAAGTAGGTATGTGGTAATACTGCTGAAGAGATCTAGCAGTTATAGTGGATCACAAATTGAATATGAGTCAACAGTCAGATGCAATTTTGAAACAGACTAATAATTCTGGGGTGCATTAACAGGAATGTTGTATCTAAGACATGGGAGATAAAAGTCTTGCACTACTTGGCAAAGGTGAGGCCTCAGCTTGAGTATCATGTCCACTTCTGAGGGCTATACTTTAGGAAAGATGTGGACAAACTAAAGAGAGTCTAGAGGAGAACACCAAAAATGATCAAAGGTTTAGAACATCTGACCTATGAGGAAAGATTAAAAAACTGAGCACATTTCATCCTGAGAAAAGAAGGCTGAGGGGAAACCTGAATACAGTCTTCAAACATGTTAAGGGCTGTTATAAGGAGGATGGTGATCAACTGTTCTCCATGTCCCCTGAAAGCAAGACAAGAAGTAATGAGCTTAATCTGCAGCAAAGGCGATTTAGGTTAGGTATTAGGAAAATCTTTTTAACTACACAGGTAGTTAAGTTCTGGAATAGGCTTCCAAGGGAAATTGTGGAATCTCTGTCACTGGAAGTTTTAAGAACAGGTTGGACAAACCCACCTCTGAGGAATGATCTAGGTTTACTTGGTTCTGCCTCAGTGCAGGAGGCTGGACTTGATGACCTTCCAAGGTCCCTTTCAACCCTACATTTTTGTCTTCAAAACTCCTTTTGTGTGTTACTACTCAGCATAATGGAAGAAGTACCCCGTCATACTGGAAACCATTATTCCTAAGTGCCTGCTGTGAAATATTTCCTATTTGGGGGAATAACTATGCTTGCTTGCTCCTACATCATACAGTGATAGATGAACTAAAAGTATTTTCAGACAGATAATTTCTTAAAACGTATAATAGGAAGACGGAATTCAAGCAATACTTCTGAATTTTCATATACAAAGATGCAGGAGTGGTGCCAGAGTTTCTGGCACCCTAGGCAGAATTCGGGGGGGGGGGAGGCGGCATTTTGTGCACTCCCCACGGGGCGCGCGGGAGCTTCCGGTTCCACTCCCATCGCGCCGCCGAAGAAGGACAGTCCGTCAAAATGCCGCAGGCGACAGCGGCAGTCATTGAGCTGCTCAATTACCTGCCGCTGTTTTCCGCGGCACGTCGGCAGAAGGTCCTTCTTCGACGGCGCGATGGGAGTGGAACCAGAAGCTCCCGTGCACCCCATGGGGAGTGCACAAAATGCCACCCCCCGAATCCTGGAGCCTTAGGCCTAGGGTTGCCTAATGGAAGCACCAGCCCTGCAAAGATGATATTTTGCTGTGCAAAAGCCATGTTATTCGCACACAAGGAATGGCTTACCTGCTCTAGAAGAGCAATTCAGTCCAAAGTTTCAACTAAAAACTTGCTAGAATAAATAACACTATATCTGCATTTTGAGGAATGGGAAACTCTAGTTCAGATTAAATCAGATGGCATATGGACTTCGAAAATGAAGTAAACAGAACAAGACTTTTGTTTAAATATCTTTTCAAGTTATAGTTGACAGGAACAGACTGCATAAATGGGTTACGCACAGGGCTGGTCTTGACCTGAATAAGGTATGTATATTAACACTACTTATGCAGCCTATTGGACGTAGGCACCCATTTGGAGGTCCGCTATAATCTGTGAGCAAGCTTCAGCCAGAATTTGGCCCAGAATTCTTTATCTTGAGAGTGTATCTTTCTTTGAATTAATAGCAACAGAGACAGCGCAGATGACTGGCTAGTTATGCTCCCTTATCATGGTGAAGATATTGGCTCAGAAATGATTCAAAATGAAAAGTAACAACTGCTAAATTACCAATACCACTTCTTGAAACACCTAGGCTTCCTTTTATCAGAGGGGTAGCCGTGTTAGTTCTGATCTCAACTGATGCTACTTAACTTGGGAGACTTGAGAAGATCACAACTTTGGGTTGTAGGTGATGAACTACATCTAAATCTTCCTCCAAAATATTGCGGTTTGTCACATTTATTTGCAGTGAAAAGGTTGAAAAGCAATGCAGAACCTCAAAAAGTAAAGGAAAGCAGAGTAGAGAATATATTATACATATAGTACGTATCACACAAGAGTATGAAAAATACTGAGCAAAAACAAGTTAACAGAGTATTTTCTCAGTCATCACAGCATTGCTTTATAAGTGCAATTAGGAATAAGCCACAGTAATTTTCTATTAATAGGTTAAATCAAGTTAGGTGCATTGGTACAGGCAAACACTGGTAAATGTCAGATGAACCGCAAAAAGACCTGTGCAATCTCCAGAGCGCCTCAGTCTTGATCGAATCCTTCTGCTATTTCCGCCTTGAGCCTCTCCCAAGCACAGGCTTCCAGCTGCATTAAAATCAGCCATAGCTTTGTGATGCGGACACCAGAAACTAAACTGATCCTAAACTCATTTTGTTTGCACCATTTAGGTGGCAACCCCAATATACCAAAATAAAAAAAACTTGCAGCAGACCAGTTACCAACTGTCTTTCATTTACATTCCAATCCACTGTAAACATGCAAAAATCTAATAATCAGAACAGTTTAATTAGCTCTAGCCCATTGATTTCAAAAAAATAAAACAGGGACTAATTTTACTAGCTTAGCAGAAGTTGATTTCAACAAATCCAGTAGGGACATGTTTATTGTCTCAAAATAAGACTTAGTAATAAAACCTGTTTAATGTAATAGAGCTGTAACAAAGCTAGTAACTACTGTGACAGGCCAATAAGTGCCAAAAGATGTTTTATTGGGCAATCAGTAAAATACTGTATGTTATGGTAAAGATATTTCAAAAATAGTCATCTCACGGCTGATAAATGACAAGTTCTGAGAATAACAGTAACAACTCAAAAAACCTACAAAAACCAATAATTACACATACTTTCAAATGGCTCTATGCCAGAGAGAGAAGCAATTATGCAGAAATACGGTTCAAAGGCCCACACAGACGGGGAAAAGTAGCTACATATAGTAGTAATCTCCACTCACCATATGGCTGCCAGCATTCTGCACCAACACTACCCAGAACTCCACAGGGAATGAGAGAGTTTGCTGGATTAGGGCAGGGCAGGGTTACAATTCTGCATGAATGCCACACAACAGTGGAGGGAACAGGAGCATACAGCTCACAAGGCAATCTAAAGGCAGCTCTGAAAACTGCCATGATGCTTGTGTTGGGTGGTAGGAGCAGTGGAAAGGATCAGGCACTATGCATTTTAGGCAAGACCACTGTATGTGTGTATTCAATGGTTTGCTAGGGTTTCTTATGGATCTCCAGACTATTCATCTAACCTATATGGCACCACTGCCATATAGAGAACCTGAACTATGCTTATGTGAAGATATTGTATCTACCACTAATTGCTAGGCTACCCATTTTTTAAAAACCATATACATTAACACATTTGATCTGTAAAGGTCATTTCACAAGGGCTTCCCCAGTCTAAATCTGATACGTCTTTAATTTAAAAATGTACAGTTGTGCTAACTGTATTGTGAGGGCATTCATCATTAATAGACAATTCTCATATTTATGCTTAAACTTTCACATATCAATGTTACATTATTTGGCGTATAAGTATGCACTATATAGTACATGCATTTACAACTATCTGATTTTATCATTAAAATGGACAATTTCATAATTTCATATTTAACTGTAATTAAGGATAGTTTAAGTTATGAATACACATTCTTATTAATCTATAGCCCTGCTTATAAGTATATTCTTTTATAGAGTATGTTGTGGAAAATGAAATATAAATCTTTCTGCAAAGTATTTGCAGCTGTTCATACAAGTTATAAAATTACACAAAGTATAAACAATGAGCTATCAGAATTAGCCCACACAGACATGACAAGTAAAATGCACTAATAATTTATTAATTTCATTTACATGTGCTTAATATTATGTACATATTTTTTCTTCTAAAATACTCCTGGGTCACTATCTAAATGGCCAGTATATAATATTTTTTCTTTTTCATATTATTTGCTTACTATAGTGTCAGATGACCTTTTTCACTAGAAATTTTTAAACTCGAGCATCTTAACTCAATCACACAATAAAGTGATGAAGTGAATTGTCTTCTTTCTGGTTTGTATGGGAAAACAATGTAGGAAGGTCAGGCTTGACAAAGCCCTTGCTGGGATGATTTAGTTGGGAATTGGTCCTGCTTTGAGAAGGGGGTTGGACTAGATGACCTCCTGAGGTCCCTTCCAACCCTGATATTCTATGATTCTATGAAACAATGTAGTTAAAACACTACAGTCATTTTAACTTCACCTCAGATACTTAAGGTTCATGTTTTGTTGTGCTTAGCTATTAATGCAGTAGGGATAAGGAGAAGGGGCACACCATAGCAGAAGTGCTTTAATATATCATGCCTTAAGACATGATGCCACTGGGGTATTAGGAGATATATGCTGGGCGACAGGATTTACTGCACCAGTTTACTAGGTCTAGCTGGCATGCTCTTTAGCAATGTCCTACCAGGCTGCTGACTGGCAGGGCCCAAAGTCCTGGCCAGATACAGTCCCTCCTAGGCCACTAGTGCTATCTGGTTCCTCCCCTTGTATTTCCCAGCACCCCAAAGTTATAGCTGTCTTCTGCCTGAATCTATTACTCTGTGCCCTATTGCTCCCCAGCTAAGTCCAGGAGCTAGTAATTAGCCCTTAAATTTAACAACTATTTGGATGCGCCAGATAGAGGAGTTTTATTTTGTAAGATTTTCAGGCTGAGTACATTGTCATTTTCTGGTTAAACGTAATTCTTCATTTAAAAAACAAAACTTATCTACGATATTTAGATAAACGGGTAAACATGAAATATGCAGGAGTCATATGCATTAATCAATCACCTCGCTGCATTATTTCAGTATTAGATCATTTCTTCTCATTACTGTTATACACTGTCTATCACCTATAGAGAGAGACACTGCTTTTAAAAAACTAGCTTTGACTTGACACTTGTAAATTAGCATTAATATAATGCACTCTCTTTCACAAGATAAACAATGGAACCTTAGTGTCAGAATGGGAACTGCAACCTTTTATACCTAAATTTCTATTAACGCCTGTAATCCTTTTCTCACACTAAAACTGTATCAGATGCCAAGAAAAGAACACACTTTCAGTGAAGTCCTGGTGAAACGTATACTACCCGTCTGAATTAAGGAAGCTGAAAGTGAAATATAAATATAGTTCCAGTACAGATTTTCTCAGTAATTTTTTAGGTTATCGAGAAAACATCTAGAGTGTTGATCTGGTTATACTCATTTCAGACAAACTACATGTCACATTAACTACCTCCAGGAAGTTATTCCAAACACAAAATAAACTGTTTATGCCCCTGCTCAGATAGATAGCATGACAGATTGTTATTAGTCGAAGACAGATGAAATACATTAATTTGATTGCAAGCATGTGTTTACTTTCTCACTGTCATATACACTCTAATGCTGATGCTTCTTTATGAGGACATAGTAACAAATCAGATGCCATATTAGAAGAATTGTTAAGGCAGAGTAATAATAGTGTGTGCCATATTTTAGCATTTTAGAAGAGCGATTACTTTGCCTCTTTCTCCTACAAAACCATGAAAATATCTAAAAATTATTTTTTTACAGAATACTAGAAATTGATAGCTCAAAAACTCCAGTAATCTACACAACATATTTTTAAAGCTTCATTCTCTGTAGGAAACCAGAGGTATCAAAAATATGCATTTCAGAACAAATCAAGAAAAACAGCTCATTTTATAATTTTAACTCTTTTTAAACCAAGGACCAAATTCAGGCAGAGTGCTAGACATAGGCACAAGAAAATTTATGCCTACTAGAGGTAATGTAAGGTGGAAATTTTTCATCACAATCCTGGCTCCTCTAAAACCAGAAAGGCTTGATAACAGGAGCTTCAAAAGGGTATTCTGAGAGCAGAGGTGAGATCTGCATGGTTTTGTGCACAGACTTCCTTTTGTAGATACACCTCCTGAGCATGGCACCAGCATAAACATATAAAAACTATGAAGATTACTCTTGCTTCTAAAACAAGTAATGTGCACCAAGGTTTTGGATCTGTGGTAGGGTTTCTTAGAATAAAGCACACAGTAAATTAGCTTGGCAACATATGTACACATATGTATTAGGTCATTCATGCAATGGGCCTAATAGTTGTTTCTAAGACATAAAGTAGTGGAAGTTAAACATAATGGGGAAAGTTTTCCTTTATTGTATTTTTTATGTTCATTGTAATGGTTTTAATCTAGAGATTAATTTTCTGAAAGGAAAATAATCAGATGTAATAAGGACATGCATGTCATATTTAAACAGATTACACCTCTATCTCGATACAACGCTGTCCTTGAGAGCCAAAAATCTTACTGTCTTATATTGAACTTGCTTTGATCCACCCGAGTGCGCAGCCTTGCCCCCCTGGAGTGCTGCCTTACTGCGTTATATCCAAATTTGTGTTATATCAGGTGGCGTTATATCAAAGTAGTGGTGTATATATAAGAAATGCCAGCATTCTTTTCTCATTAAGGCTTCAAAAAATATATTAGTTCTTGCACATTGTAAGCAACAAGACAATATTGAAAAATACAGGGCTTCCAGGATTTAAATTTGGCATCAATCAAATAGTAAGAGCAGATTCCAATGAGAAGCAACAAGCCAACTGTGTTAATCTCTGGAGGATATCTGCGAGCAGCAGGGGTGAAAGTAGGCTGGTATGGTGTACCGGTAAGAAGCTAGTACCGGCCCGTATGCAGTCGACATTAAAGTGCTGCCGCAGAAGTGCTTTAACGTTACTGCCCCTTTTGCCCGTCGGCAGTCCTGCTGGTAGAGACCATACTGGCAGGGCTGCCGACGGGGGTTGGAGGGGAGACAAAAGAGGTAGCTGTCCCAGGGCTGGCAATTTAAGAGGGCCCGGAGCTCCTGGCCACCGTCACTGCTACCACAGCAGCGTCCAGAGCCCTGGGCCCTTTTAAGTCACTGCCGGAGCCTCAGGCGGCATGGACCAGACAGCATGGATGGGCTGGCTGGGAGAGGCTGTCCCCCAGCCCAGCCTCCTTCTACTCAAGGTCCCATCCCTTCCGGGGGCCCAGAGCCATGCCCCCGTACCAGTAAGTGTTTCACATTACTTTCACCCTCAGCAAGCAGGCTTCAGTATGGACATGCCAACATGTGTGTCAAATGTTTGGTACCTCGGGAAATATGTTGATATTGCTTGCAAAACAACCTTCATAGCATTTTTAAGGGGATCTAAAAGGGAGAAAAGAATATGCTTAAATTTGTTTTCAGAACTAAAAAAAAGATACAAGAAGTTTATATAACAATTTACTTAGAAGCACTGAAAGAGAGAACATTACATAGTGTAGATGAAAGATATTTTTCTCAACTGGACATTTCCCTCTTATTTCATTTTTGATATATTCTTGGCAGAAAATTTTACAGGCACCATAGAGTCATTGACTGAACAGACTAAGTCTATACAGATAATTTGAACTTGATCTCTTTTGTGTTTTGCTTTGCCCTCATGTCAGACACATCTTTAGTTCTTAATCCTATCATTAACACAAATGCTTTAAGAAACAAGGCTGATGTTAAAAAAAGAAGACAGTATTAATTAGACAGATCAATTAAGTTAAATTGCAATATATTTTAATTTCAAACATATCACAGGAACAATGATTTATCCTTCACTTTTCTGAGTGAGTGAGGGAGAAGGAGACAAGAATTCAAGCTTACAGCTTTCTGTTGGTTTTTGGTTTGTCCCATCGCCAGCCATTGAGCTCCTCAATTCCTAGCGTGACTAAGAGCTTATTAACGCAGGGACATTCAAGAAAGTTAAGACAAATTAATTAAAGATATGAAATTCAAGTATATTAAACTGTTGTGTAGACAATCTCATTCAGAAGCAATGTCGCCTTTGTATGCTTTAGCTTAATCTCCGGGAGAGACTGCCACTGCGTAGTGGAGAGGATTGTTCAATCTCCATTACAGTCTACCTAGATATCCGGGTACTTACATTGCCTTCATCACCAGAGTATCTGAGTGCTTCACAATTATTAACAAGATTTTTTCCTCACAACACCCCTGCAAAGTAAGGAATTGATAGCTTCATTTCACAAATTGGAAAATGAGGTATAGAGTAGATGAATTAACTTGTTCACGGTCACACAGAAAGCCTCTCATTGAGGCAGAACTGAATTCTGTTCTCCTGAATCCAAGTCTGTTGCTCTGTCCAACATACTGTCCTTCCTGCCACCGACTCCTTGGCACCTGTGTTCAGATTCGCACCATGGTGACAATCAGTAAATACTGATTATTGGTTACTTTGTGATAAAGGCACTTGACCAATGGAAGTTAGTTGCGTAAATTAAAACTGTTACTTCTGTCTCAAACATCAATATACGTACAACTAAGTTTTAAACATAACTTTATGCAGGGAGGGAAGAAAGAAAGAAAACATGACCTGTGCTGGTGATGAAAGAAGAAAACCCAAGACTAACCTTTTTTTGCTGGATTTGTATAATTATATAAATCATTCAAGATGCCACAGTGATTACCGCAGTATAAATGTCAAGGTCAGTAAAACAATTTTCTATGCCATATTTAAATGAAACAAAAAAAACCAAAACAGCAAATCCAAGATACCCACCAACACATCCTATAAAATTTGGGCATCCAATTACAGCAACTCCCCACTTAACTTCCTCTCGCTTAACGTTTCAGTCTTACATCCCTGCTCAATTACAGAACATGGTCCATTTAAAGTTGTGCAATGCTTCGCTATAACGTCGTTTGGCTGCCTGCTTTGTCCACAGCTGGCAGCTCCCCTATCGGCTCCCCTATGCCCCCCCCCAGCACCTCCCACCTGCAAGCAGACCCTGCAGATCAGCGCCTTCCCCCTCGTCCCCCTGCCTCCTGCCGGTGACAATCAGCTGGTTTGTGGCGTTCTGGAGGGAGGGGGGAAGAGCGAGGATTCAGTGCACAGGTTCCCCCTCCCTCCCCTGTCTCCCGAATGCTGCAAGCCAGCTCACTGTCACAGGCAGGAGGCAGGGGAAGGAGGAGAGAGGTGCGCCATGTCCTCGCTCCTCCCCCATCCCTCTTGCGCCCTGAACGTCATAAGCCAGCTGATTGCCGCAGGCAGGAGGGAGCAGGGAGAAGCAAGGACCCGGCACACTTCTTCCCTCCCTCTCCACCTCCTGCCCACGGCAATCAGCTGGCTTGTAGCATTTGGGAGGCAGGGGAGGGAGGAGGAGCCCTTGCTTCTCTCCCGTCCCTCCTGAACGCTGCAAGCCAGCTGATTGCCGCGGGTAGGAGGCAGGGGAGGGAGACAGGTGGAGCAGCGTGCGGAGTAAAGGGGGAAGAGGAGGGGAAGAGGAGAAACGTTAAGGGTGGGGGCTTAGGAGAAGGGGTGGCATGGGCAGGCCGAGGATTGAGCCCCTTGCCCCTGGTGCTTGCAGAGTCGGGAAACTGCCGCTGCTGCTGCACAACATGCTTCCCCTAGCCTACAGCACCTTCGGCCTCCTTGCCTGCCTCATTATCTCCAGTACCAGTGGGCTGTACCTGTGTGGGGTAAGGCAGGGGTACCTCCCAACTACAATACTGCACTGTATGGAAAAAAAAATTCCCTGGAACCTACTCCCCCTCCCCCATTTATATTCATTCTTATGGGGAAATTGGATTCGCTTAACATTGTTTCACTTAAATTCGCATTTTTCAGAAATATAACTAAACATTAAATGAGGAGTTACTGTAGGTACAATCTGATCTATCATAGGCACGCTAGACCAAATATTGGGAAACGTAGCAGCCTCTCAGACACCAATAGTAACTGTATCAGACAAATGGCAATCACTGCACACAACTAACAAGCATCACAATACAGCGTAAGGACAACTGTGGTGATTATTTTGTGGCTGTCTGAATCTCTATTTGCACAATATTTCCTCTCCGAGTGTCTTTTCAATGAATAAACAGAAGAGTTCATCTTGAGGACTGTCAACTTTTTACAAGCACAACAGTCACACAACAAACAATTTTTCAAGTAAATGAACTAGTACAAGAGCATTTGTTTCCATCTCCAAAACACTTAAGTTATCACACAATTTCATATTCACATTTTCTTACCCACTCTTTGAGTGATGTGGAGGGGAGGATTTACTTTACGGAAATGCTGGTTTCAAAACCTTTTAAATTGCTGTTTAATTCCATGATGATTGCACTTCATTCTTTCAATTTAATTAAAATTAACCTATTGGACAATAAATGCTCTGTTCCAGTAAATATAAATTCAAGAAAAAATATTTTCCTCCAGAATGAAGAAATTTAGTAGCTGTTCCCACAACTTTACTGGGCTTGCTCCCTAGTTAGTACCATCACTATGTGCCTTGAAACACAGCTGGCTGGCAGAAAGAATATCAGAATCCTCTCTGTAATCTACAGTGAAAATATATTTCAAACATCACAGACACCATCGATGAGTTTAAATTAATTTGGTTTGGTTAATCTACTAATGATATACTGATAAACAATTAATAAATACATTATTTGGTGCAAAAAGCAATGTTTCTTTGTAAGAACTGACATTAGAGGCTTCTCTATACTGCATAAATTAAACAATATAATGAAATACAGAATTTACAGTTACTACAATAAAACCAATGCAAACGCTAATAATATATATTCAATATTTAGCTATTTTATAAAACAGTGTAGCTTACAAGAAGAAAAATATATTAAGGTCAACCCAAACTGAATGAATATTTTCCTGTAGAGTTCTTTCTGTTCTAGTCAAAGGCATGAAAGATGTAATGTACTAAACAATCAGAAGATGGTGCTAGTCCAATATAGCTATGAGCCAAGGATGGATCAGCTTCTCTTTCAACATCTCTCTCTACATTTTCCCCAATTTGGATGCATCTAAAACAATATAATTTAATTTACTTGCCCAACAAACAGGTATATTCATTACAAGTTAAATGCTAGTAAGCAGCGTGTCATACTAATGAATTTTACTATGAAACAATCATTAATTTTTAGTTAATCTAGAAATAATTATTTGTCTGTATATTATCTGTATAAAGATCATTAGAATTTAATAACTTCACAGGATCTCAGAATTTTACAGAAAACTTAGAGCAAATTGTCTTTATAATAACACAAAGCACTAATTTCAACTCATAAGTGTTTAGTGGTGAAATCCTACTTCTCCCAAATCCCTGCAGTCGATGGTAAAACTCCCACTAACTTCAACACAGGATTTCAGCCTCAGAGTTCAAGAGTGACTTTATTCAGTCTCTTGGAATTATCTCACTATTAAATTAATATGAAGAATTAATTAAATATTTAAAGTTAGTAAAGATAAATATTTTTGGTCTAAGGTTTAGATACTGGCCTGTAAATACAGGCATATCCCAAACAGAAAAGTATCCCCTTTGAAAGGGCTGCAGCTGCTGTAACTGTTGCTATAATGAAATACAAACATCATGCCAAGTATCTTGTAGGCATCTGTACACAAAAGTAATGTAAAATAGGATTTGATGTGATAGAGAAATTTTATCCTTACATACCAATTTATTAAAATATGCCCACTTGAAACAAATGCATTAAGAGCAAATCTCAGAGTAACACATTCCATGGATTGTCCAGTATGAACTGCTCATGTGAACAACTCCTATACACACAAAACCCCCTCATATCACACTTCATATCTTTAGATATCAAACCAATCTACAAAGAAAGGTAAATATAATTAGCCATATTATACAGATGGGGAAACTGAGGTGCACAGAGGTGACATGACATAATTACTCAGAGTAACTGCGCTATTGCTGTTTAATTGTTCCATGTGCATCAAATCCTACTTAACAGCCTAGTTTTTCTGATACCTTAAAGCTTCTGTGACTAATTATCACCAATTGTTTTGAAATGATAGGGTTTTTTTTAAATATATAAAACCAGGGCTTCTCAGTAAAAATTACAACAAATTTTGATTGACTGTAGAGAAAGAATGTACTGGAATACAAGCACATTCGGACAGACTACAGTGAATATACTAAATGTACAGTTTACATGTTTCTAACACTCATCTGGTAGATACACACATGGCCACATTCTGCCCTCAATTATGTGTATGAAACCACCCTGAAGGGCTGAATTTGGACTACTATGTATATGTTCAGTTTTTCTTGCCTTCAAGTGATGTGCAGTTTGTCTCTTCTGGATATTTTAATTCCTTCGCCTAATTCTCCTTCAGGATGCTAACTCTGTAATTTGAAAATTCAGTAAATTGGCAATTTTAAGAGTTTTATTAAATATAAACATCGTACCTTTTGTGTACTTGTTTGTTCTCAGCAGATCAACTGCTTCTAGCCTTCAGCCTAAGTTAAAATGCTTGAATAAAGTTTACACGAACAGAAATACTTTTATGTTATTGACAAATGTATCAATAGTCCAAAAAATTATTGACCAGCTGGAAAGTTGCTATACAAGGGTTACACTAGGACTCTCTCTAAACCTTAGAAGGCAAGTGATATATGAAGTGTGGAAGGATACAATCAAAGATCTTCAAAGTGTTATCTAGATATAGATCTATAGGCCTGACAAAAAAAAGTTACCTTCTCGTAACTGTTGTTCTTTGAGATGTGTTGTTCAGGTCCAATCCAATCAGATGTGTGTGCGTGCATATGCACAGTAGCCACAAGATTTTTCCCATAACAGCCTCCGTCAGATTGGCCTGGACACCCCCTGGAGTCACCCCTTCATGGCGCTCAATATAAAGTCCTGCCAACCCGCCACCCCCTCAGTTCCTTCTTGCCAGCTACTCCGACAGAGAGGTAGGAGGGCAGGTATTGGAATGGACATGAAGAACACATCTCATAGAAAAGATGGTTACTCACCTTTGTAACTGTTGTTTTTCCAGATGTGTTGCTCATATCCATTCCAGTTAGGTGTGTGCGCGCAGCGTGCATGTTCGTCGGAGATTTTTACACTAGCAACACTCGGTGGGCCAGCAGGGTACCCCCTGGAGTGGCGCCGCCATGGCGCCCGATATATACCCCTGCCGGCTCATCCGCTCCTCAGTTCCTTCTTGCCGGCTACTTCGACAGTGGGGAAGGAGGACGGGTGTGGAACGGATATGAGCAACACATCTCAAAGAACAACAGTTAGAAAGGTGAGTAACCGTCTTTTCTTCTTCGAGTGCTTGCTCATATCCATTCCAGTTAGGTGATTCCCAAGCCTTACCTAGGCGGTGGGGTTGGAGTGATACGTTGTGGAATGTAAGACTGCTGAGCCGAAGGCGGCATCATCTCTAGACTGTTGGACCAATGCGTAGTGCGATGAAAAGGTGTGGACGGAAGACCAGGTGGCCGCGCAGCAGATTTCCTGTATGGGAACACGGGCCAAGAACGCAACAGATGAGGCTTGAGCCCGCGTAGAGTGGGCGGTAAGATGGCCAGTCGGAACATGAGCCAAGTCGTAGCATGTCCGAATACAGGATGTCACCCAAGAAGCAATCTGTTGGGAAGAGATTGCCATGCCCATCACACATTCTGCCACCACTATGAATATCTGAGGTGAACGCCGGAAGGGTTTGGTCCTCTCGATGTAAAACGCGAAAGCCCTGCGGACATCCAGAGTATGCAGCTGCTGTTCCCGTCGTGATGAGTGCGGTTTTGGAAAAAAGACTGGCAGGAAGATGTCCTGATTAACATGAAAGGAGGAGATGACCTTAGGGAGGAACGCCGGGTGTGGTCGCAGCTGTATCTTGTCCTTATGGAACACCGTACACGGGGGATCCACAGTCAAAGCTCTAAGTTCCGAGACTCGTCTAGCCGAGGTGATAGCAACTAGGAATGCTGTCTTCCAGGACAGTCACAGCAGCGAGCATGTGGCTAAAGGCTCAAAGTGGGGCCCCATGAGCCTGGCTAAGACGAGGTTCAGGTCCCAGGTAGGGGCTTGTTGTCTGACCTGGGGATAAAGTCGCTCCAAGCCCTTGAGGAATCTGGAAACTATATAAACGAGCGAAGAGCTAGGGAGGTGGAGATCAGCTAAGCCACGCTCCACTGTTCCAATGACCGACACAGGCGGTAAGAAGGAATTGAGGAGCGGATGGGCCGGCAGGGGTATATATCGGGCGCCCTGCCAGCCCACCGAGTGTTGCTAGGGTAAAAATCTCCGACGAACGTGAACGCGGCGTGCGCACACCTAACTGGAGCGGATATGAGCAAGCACTCGAAGAAGAACAACAGTTATGAGAAGGTGAGTAACGTTTTTTTCTTCATCGAGTGCTTGTTCATGTCCATTCCAATCAGGTGACTCACAAGCCCAAGTTCAGGAGGCAAGGTTGGAGTCATCCACTGATTGGAGATCTGTTCTTCCAAAGGCCGCATCGTCTCTGGCCTGCTGGGTGATCACATAGTGCGTGGTGAAAGTGTGTATGGTGGACCACGTTGCTGCTCTGCAGATTTCCTGGGTGGGAACCTCTACCACGAAAGCCATTGAAGAGGCCTGAGCCCTGGTGGAGTGCACAGTGATTGGAGGAGTGGGTACCTTCGCTAGGTTGTAGCACTAACGGAGGACGTGATCTGTGATGAAATTTGCTGAGAAGAGGTAGGAAGACCTTTCATCCTGTCTGCCACTGCCATGAATAACTGGACCAACTTCTGGAACAGCTTCATCCTCTCAACATAGAAGGCTAGCACTCTGTGGACATCCAATGAGTGAAGACTGTGGACATCCAATGAGTGCCGCTTGAATGTGGCTTAGGATAGAATACTGGGAGGAAGATGTCCTGGTTGATGTGAAACTGGGAGACAACCTTCAAGAGGAAAGCCGGGTGGGGTCTGAGCTGAAATTTGTCCTTAAAAGGGCACAGCGTATGGGGGCGCTGATGTCAGGGCCTTGGGCTCAGATAACCTCGGCCAGAAGGGTATTGCAGCTAGAAATGCTACTTTGTATGAGAGAGAGAGAGAGCAGGGAGCACATCACCAAAGGTTCAAAGGGTGGTCCCATGAGTCTGGAAAGGACCAGATTGAGGTCCCAAGCCACAACCGACTGTCGGACTTGTGGGTATAGTCTGTTGAGACCTTTAAGGAAGCGACTGACCATATGGTTAACAAAGACCAAGCTGCCCTCTGCTCCAGGGTGAAAGGAGGAGCTGGTGGCCAAATGAACCCTTACTGATGACACGGACAGCCCCTGCTGCTTGAGATGGAGGTGATAGTCCAATATAAGTGGCATGGAGGCAAGTGACGGGGACGAATGGTGCTGTGCTGACCAGACTGAAAATCTCTTCCACTTGGCAAAGTAGGTAGCCCTAGTGGAAGTCTTTCTACCACCAAGGAGGACTTGTCTAACTGGGTCCAAGTAAGAAAGCTCCATTGGATTCAGCCATGGAGCTTCCATGCCATAAGGTGCAGCAACTCAAAGCTTGGGTGTTGGAGACGGCCATGATCCTGTGTTAGTAAGTCTGGGAAGAGCAGCAAGGTGACTGGAGCTTCCCCGGACATTTCAAGGAGTGATGTGTACCAATGCTGGTGGGGCCAGGCTGGAGCCATCAATATCACCGAAGTGTGTTCCCTCTGGATCTTGAGGAGTACTTTGTGAACAAGTGGAATGAGTGGAAATGTGTAAAGGAGATGGTCTCTCCATGGGAGGAGGAATGCGTTCACGATGGAACCCAGACTGTGATTCAGGAAAGAGCAAAACTGCTAGCACTTCCTGTTGCATCACGTGGTGAACAGGTCTATCTGGGGAAAGCCCCACTGATGGAAGATTGAGTTCGCAACATCAGGGTGAAGGGAGCACTCATGGCCATGGAACGACCTGCTGAGATAGTCTGCCAATTCGTTTTGTACTCTGGGGAGGTACAATGCTTGAAGATGTGTCGAACGCTCTACACAGAAGTCCCACAGCATGAGGGCTTCCTGGCACTAGGGAGAGGAATGTGCACCCCTCTGTTTGTTGATATAGAACATTACCATGGAGTTGTCTGTCATAACTGATACGCATCTCCCTATCAAGTGGGCTTGGAATGTCTGGCATGCCAGGCGTGCCGCTCACAGCTCTCTGACATTGATATGGAGAGCAAATTCCACCTGAGACAAGAGGCCTTGTGTTCTGAGTTCTCCCAAATGTGCTCCCCAGCCCAGAGGGTGGCTTGGGTTGGCCGTAGCCCTCGCCTGAGAACGGGTGCGACCTTTTTCTGCCGTTCCTATTCCTCTCCGGGAGCCGTCCTGTTGGTAGAATCATGTAGGAGGCTGAGCCATGAAATGTTTCCGATGCGTGGTGGGAGTATGTAGGCCCAGGAATTTGAAGGTGGCCCTAGAGCATTTCAGGCTATGTATCCTTTTATCTGTCTTCTCCGAAAACAGAGTCACACCGTCAAAGGGGAGGTCCTGTATTGTCTGCATAACCTCGTATGGGAGACCAGAGACCTGGAGCCAGGAGATCCTTCTCATGGCCACCCCTGTAGCCATGATTCTCATGGCTGGATCAGAACTGTCCAGAGCAGCCTTGAGGGACGCTCAGGAGATTAGCTTTCCCTCCTCAACCAAGGCCGAAAACTCGGCACGGGAGTCTAGAGGGAGTGGTTCCGCAAATTTTGCCATTGCCATAGAAGTATTAAAAGAGTACCAGCTGAATATGGCCTGTTGGTTGGAAATTTGAAGCTGCAATCCACTCGTGGAACAGACCTTCCTCCAGAAAAGGTGAGTTTTTTTAGCCTCCTTGTTTTGCGGGGAGGAGCCTTGGAAACCTTGCCACTCACGCTGGTTAGCAGCGTCCACAACAAGGAAATAAGATTGTGGGTGGGAATAAAGATGTGATAACAATTAGAAGGCACAAAATATCGCCAATCATTGTGCTTGGCAGTGGGTGGCAATGAGGCTGATGTCTGCCACAGGGTTTTGGTGGTGTCCACAATAGATTTTATGAGCAGTAGTGCAATACGGGAAGGTGCAGAGGGCGCAAGGATATCCACTATGGGATCGGAGTCCTCTACTACCTCCTATGCAGACCCTGGGCAACTCGGCGAAGCAACTACTGCAACACTCGATTGTCTTCAAATGCTGGGGTTATGGCGGTGACAGACAGCACCTTGTCCGGTAACGACAAGGAGGAAATCCCAAAAGAACGGTGGCTGCTCCCTGCCATTGACGCCCAAGGGATCCCGTGACTCTTGGGGATCCCATGCAGGTGCCGACATGGAGGGAGACATGGTTAGTGCTGGGGCTGTCAGCACCAAACTTGGTGCCGGAGCCGCCACTGGTGCCCCTGTTGCTGCAGGAGCCGCTGTCAAAGCCGATGCTGGCAATAGCACCATAAGCCAAAGTCTATGCCGGCACCAGCTTCGGTGCCGGAGATGGTGCCGTAGTCAAAGGTGTCAACGTTGGTGGCGAAGGTTCAGTGGCTGGTCACTCAGCCAGTGGAATAAAGGTGGCCAAAGCCACCGAAGTCACTCCTGAGTGGGACCTTTGGCTCCTTCCCTGGCTCCGGTGAAAGGCTCAGGGAGTCCAGAATGGTCACTGAGAAGGGTTCTGCCACTGTGGCAGCCACAACGCCAGGTAAGCCCATCTCTCCAGCCATGACCTGGACCTCTTGCTCTTATTGGAGTGATAGGAGTCTGACTCCAATGTCTCCAAAAAGGAAGACCACTGAAGAACCATGCTTTGGGGGCACTGAATATCGTGGACTCAGGGACCGACTGGATTCTCTCTCCAAAGATGTCGGTGCCGGACGATGCTGTGGAGAAGGAGAATGCTGGGACATCATTGCCGGCTTCCCTCTTGATTGCACCTGGGGCCAGAGTGGTGCAGACGGAGACGGAGCCACCTCTGTCGTAGGGGGCAAGAATGGTGTTGTGAGGTACAGCAAGTCTTGAGCTGCCTCAAAGGCCTTCAGTGTCAAGGGGAGCAGCAGTTGCTGACCAGTAGGGTCGACGCAGCCCTGCCCAGGGACCTGGTGCTGTGGCCCAACTGGGGTCTCACAGCCATCAGCTCCTTAGATTTAGCCAGGGGAGAACGCTCTCTCTCCAGCTTCTTATTCTTCTGAGGCACCGGCAATTGAGACTGGTGCCTGGCCACCGACTGGCCACAAGAGGAGCCATGCCAGTGCTGAGCATCTCGGGAGGAGTCCTTTTTCAGCACCGACTCCTGAGATATCAGTGCCGGGCACTCTGTATCAATGAGGACGTGCGGGGTGTGGGGTCCCTCAACCTGCAGACTGAGTGGGGGCAAACAGCTGCCTCCATTAGGAGAACCTTAAGCCGCTGTTCTCTTTCTTTAATAGCTCTGGGACGGAACTCGCGGTCCTTTTGATGACCTTCCCCAAGGCACCTTAAACAAGAAGCATGGGGGTCACTCTTTGGCATGTGCTTAGTGGATATGTCACAGGTTTTAAACCCTGGGGACCACGGTATACCCTGGTTCCAGGGAGTAAGAAGGGGGGAAGAACCACCCCCCCAAACTATCTCTAACTAATTATAACTACTACACAATACTAATTAAAGAAGAACTATATACAAAATGGAGATAAAAGCACTTGCTAAGCAAGGGCTATGGGACACTCCAGCTAACTATCACTGGCGGTAAGAAGGAATTGAGGGGGTGGTGGGTTGGCAGGGCTCTATATTGAGCGCCATGAAGGTGCGACTCCAGGGTGCACCCAGGCCAACCTGACAGAGGATGCTATGGGAAAAATCTTCCGGCTACCATGCATGTGCACACACCTGATTGGAATGGACGTGAACAAACACTCAAAGAAGAATTCAATTTATTATTTTTCTTTAATTTTGACAGATAATAGATGTTTATTTTAAGCATTTTTTTCTATTTTTATCTATTGACATTTTCAAAGCTGCATGAAAGCATGGGGGAAATCAAACAATTATTTAATTACAGTAGGCAGAGATTCAAAACGTTAAAGCTTTGTAACCATTAACGCACAAATTGTCAGGATCACATCAAAATATAAAAAATGAATATCCTCAAATTAAACTCTAATAAGTTCTCAAACTGCATTTTTCTTACTTTGACTATCTGTAAATTTCCATTATTGTGGATGGAAATGTGCTCCCGCCACCTCTATGTGAGTGGGTATTTGTCCAGCTAGCTGAAAGAAGATGGACATTGACCCCTTTAAAGGCTCCCTTACAGCAGGTAGGGAAAAGGATGAAAACTTATAGGGATGGACAGGAAGCAATTGCAGCCAGGTCAGGACAAGGCATCTGCATTGCCCTTCCTACCATCCAGAAGACTGTGTGCAGGGGAGGTATTTAAACTTCATGCAGCCATAAAAGGCCATTTTTACCAGGATCAGGCTGGCAGCACCCAGCCCACCCACTGATGAACTTGGCAAAAGGACAACTTTCCATTTGACCCGCTGTGGGCATTATGCTTGTTGCCCCTTTTCCTTGGGGGGGAAGGGGAGCTGTGAAGAAATATTTCCCTCACCGCTAGATTGGCTGAGGTGGATGGATTTTTTTGCTTCCCCCAAAGATGGTCTGGGAGCCGGTGGAGTAGAATAGGAAGATCAAGTTATAATGTCGCAACTTAATATGTAAAACCTGTGGCATATGTCCAGTGCAGGTATCCAGTATGGAAGGGATACAGTTATTAGATCGAATGGATTGGGAAAGGATTTGAAAGAAAGCCTCCTTATGAGAGCTGAGTAATGGAGGTTAGAGTTTTGTCAGAGGGGAGCAAACCCCCTTCTTTTCCTGACCCTCCTTCAACAGAGGTGAAGAAGGGGACTTTGGGGTCCCACATCTGGATCAGAGGGGAACCGACTTCCCCACCTCCTTCCTGCACTGTACACTTTGTTACTGGGTATTCCCAGATATTATAAGTGAATAAAGTTATGGCCTCATTAAACCACATCCAGGGCCTTCTGTCTTTCTTCTAGCATGGATGGATAATATTTTTCATTGATTTCATCAACATACACCAACATTTACTAAGCCTATATATTTCATTGTTGTGAGGATTAATTTGTAAAACTTTGAAAATGTAGAACTATTAAGGTTAAGGCCGAGTTTGGACTTGTGTTAAAAAAACTCCCTCCTCACATGCTTGATCTCATCACCAATGTAATTTTTTTATGTTTGAGAAAAATCCCTTCAGCCATTTTTGTGGTATGGGAGAGAATGTAAATCCTGAAAGTGTATTTTTCCAGAGTCTTTTGTCAGTCATAACTCAAAATAGCTCAACAAACACATTCTAAACTTTGCAGTTAAATAATCTTTAATGAGGAGAAACAGTTCCTTTGCTATGCTTGAAAAGAGAAAGGGTAGTGAATTAAAAATCAAACTTGTAAGGGACTGACAAGCCGTTTCTAAATATGCTCAGGAAACCTCTATTAAGATTTCAGTAGACCCCTAATGGTTCCTCTGTGGCCCTACAATGCATGCACTATGATGCAATCTAGCCTAGTAGGCCTAAAGGCTGCTCAGAGACAATTTGCAGGAGGATTAGGCAGGTGGAATTTACAGAAGTGCTCAGCATCCACCTAAATCTATACCCAACTAAGTTAATGCTAAAACTCCCATTGACTTCAATGGGAGCAAATTAGGCCAACACTGAGCCACATTAAAGGTTCATCTCAACCAGCCACATATGTTAAAATAAAACTTGTTATTTTTCATTAGGGTCTTAAAACACACTTGTTAAAATGTGTTAACTAACTTTTTTTAAAACAAACCTGTCATATAATCTAGGTAAGTGAGATTTTCAAAAGTTTCTAAGCAACTTAGATGCCTAAGTCACTTAAGGTGCTTTTGAAAACTTTATCCAAGATTTAAATGATACTAATTAAGATTTTTAGGCCAGATCCTCAGCTAGTGTAAATCAGCATAGCTTTACTGACTTGACTGAGAACATGTCAATTTATACCAGGTGAGAATCTGGACACTTTTCCCTTATGTTGCTCTTTCCTGGTGTATCTCTTTGTTAATTCAACTTAGTAGAAAAATGTCTCCAACCTAACAGCAACAGAGGAACGTGCTCTTCCTCTACCTAGTACCCCTCTGTGAGATGTGCTCTTCAAAGCTATTTGGGAGAATTTAAATACTAGCCTGAATGGGAAAGGTTTTCATACATCTTTTTACTTATTGTTTTCTTTATTATAATATAAACAAAAAAGTTAACTGCTAAACACAGTGGTAATTCAATACATTTAATTTTCAATCTATTTAGTTTATCAAGGAGAAAGTTAAGAGATGACTTGATCATGGTAGAGAGAGAGAGAGAAAGATATTTCTGACGGTAGACAACTCTTTAATCTAGCAGAAAAGGGCATAATGAGATCCAGGGGTCGAAAGATGAAGCTACTTGTATTCAGACAAGAAATATGGCAAAAAAAATTAATATTGAAGATAATTAACCAAACGGACAGCTTAAAAGACTGGATGTCTTTCTAAAAGATAAGCTAATGCTCCAACAGAATTTATGGACTTGATACAGAAACTACTGGGTGAGGTCATTGGCCACTGTTATGCAGGTTGTCAGACTAGATGATCAGACCAGAATCTATGAAAAAGCTAACATGGCAAAATCAGGAAAGGTAAAATGTTAAAGCTCAATAGTAAAATTACTTCATACATATTGCACTTATTTTCAGCTACTCTTTAGGTTCTCAAAGCTATACTTAAGAACATAAAGTATGTGCAATTTATACAAGTTAGTGCTAATCAGTACCTTAACTTTTTCAATTCCTGACTTTGTTTAATTATGTAAATTATACACAAAATTCTAATCCCAGCATTGATAGTCAAGTTAAAAAATGTCAAGATGAAGTTAGAAGTCATTACAACAAAAATAAATTACTTAACTGTATTTGTGTTTATTACAGTTGCCTCTTCTTTCCCTCAGAGATATGAGACTGCCTTGTGGAACCTGTTAGCAGGTTTCTGATGGACTGGGTCGGGGTAGGGATGATGTTTATTTACTAGAAGTGGTTGAGAAGCTTTTTATTCTGGCTTTCTGATGAAATGGAGTCCTAAAATCTTCATGATAGGTATTTAAACAGACAGGGAAGAGAGGACTATGACAAACACTATTACTTGTGAACAATTCACCTTACCCCCTAATTTATCTTCCCCACCTGACTGTGGTATAACAGAGAAAGGTGTTCTGCAAATTAGAAATGCACTGAAATTTCCTAACAGACTGTACCACATTAGACTGCACATACAACAGTGATGCTGAGGCAAAAAGAGACTCTGGAGCCAGATTTGGTAAAGAGATTGACACAAGTACAGGGAACTCAACAGCATTACTGGGCAGGTAAATACCAAGCCAGATTCTTTCAACGTCAGCATAAGAAATGCAATCTGTACTGTGCTACTGTCTATGCAGGATTAAAAGAAAACAGTTAGCTCAAGTGCTTGCATCCATGCAAGAAAACGAAGGACTAAACTGTAGCTTTGCCAGGTGCATTGTTGTGTTCCCCCAAGAGCAAATCAAGAAATAATATGTCTCCTGGTTCCCCACTTATTCTGGAGGAACTGGGAGTGAGGAGGTATAATCTACAATAAAGTATCTATAATTGGCTCAGCGTACATTTCCCAGCGCATCAGCACAGATATGCTGCAAAGAGGACTGGAGAGACATGGCCGAGGCTCCATCGACTTCCCACTCCTTCCCATCCCACGTATGTTGGGAGAAGTATAGTAGGGCACAGAGACTGCTCTCCCTCATGTATAGATACCCAAGTACATGTACCCACTCCAGGGACGAAGGAGTGCTTTATAGCCCCCTTCTTCTCCAGGGCAGCTTGCAAGTAGGACCACAATTTAGCCCTATGTCAGGATAGAGATGGGCAGGATTTGGACAGAACAAGGATCATTCTAAAGTGCTCCACTCAATATGGAGTACTTAGCATCTCATACATTCTTTCTAATCCCATTCAGAGATATTGGCCAAATCTGGTTTACCAGATTCAAGAAAAACAGTTAGTTAGAAACCAACAGTATCTTGGGAAATAAGTGGTGTTAGATGTTTCATAGAATATCAGGGTTAGAAGAGACCTCAGGAGGTCATCTAGTCCAACCCCCTGCTCAAAGCAGAACCAATTCCCAAATCCCTAAATGCCCCCCTCAAGGACTGAACTCACAACTCTGGGTTTAGTAGGTCAATGCTCAAACCACTGAGCTATCCCTCCCTCTACTGATGCATAGGAATAAAATGTGCCAAAAATGTGGTGTGAGGAAGCTACCTTCTTCCCTAAGGCTTCCTCTGTGACCTCGGGAGTATCACCTTCCTCCACAGCAATGATCAGGATCAACCAAGCATCAGATGGTTATGGGCCTATCCCAACAGAAGGCATAGGGGGACCTGCGTCCTCTCAATCTTTTGTATATTTCTAACAAGCAATTTCCCTAGACTCACAGAAATTTCATAAAAAAGTTAAAGAGAAATGGCAAAGTGCCTCCTACTACCACCAGTCTAATGGTTTGTGCTGCTGCTTCAGTAAAACACAGCTTTTTTTAATAGAAAACAAGTTAAAAGCAGCTGACTGAAAGTGAATAGCTATTGAAACATGCAGCCCAACTGGCAACTTCACTTTTAAAACAATTTTAAAACCTTCTCCCCCTTTTACAAGTATTGTTTTGCTTGTGGCTTTTAACAGCTGTTCACCCACGCCTGGGCTAGATTTGAACTTCTGTTTTCCCAAAACTAAACTAGAAGCTTTAAACACCATTTAAGTTTTTTTTAATTAAAAGGGGGAGATTAAAAGGGCCATGGCAATGGGTGATGCAGCTGTGCTTATGCCAGGGGAAAGAAGTCCAGAACTAGAAGTGAGGTAGAGTAAATACACAAAATAGTTCCACAAAACTAAGTTTTCACGATGCATTTCTATTTTACTTTAGCTAATGGAAAGTTAACCCTGTGTGACTTATCTCAGATGTTTTCTCAAAAGGAAATGAATTTCATTATGGTTTGGCCAAATCTTGACAAATGTGATAAGCTGATCTACAGACATAGTGCTCTCTAGTCAGATCCCATCAGAATTAATTCCTGGTTCACAGGTTCCAATATTATTTAAAAAAATCTTAATATTAAAAACAAACACATCAATGAACAGATTTCAAAGGTATTTAGATGCCTAAAGATGCACATAGGTGCCTAGTGGGATTTAAAAAGCATTTTACCTGCTTCGGCGCTTTTAACTCCCTAGCAGTTAGGCACCTGACCTGACTAGTAGAGTCCTACAAATCTGCAAATATCCGCTTTAAATCCACAGACCATGTTTGTGGATTGGATGCAGATACAAATTTTGTATCCACACAGGGCACTACTGATTAGGTGCTTCTGAAAAAACTCACTATGTGCCTATCTGCATCTCTAGACGCCTTTGAAATCTGACCCTAAATGCCAAGACATAGAGCTAAGGATAGGAGAAATAAAACTAAAAAGAAAGGTGGAATTAGAATTCAAATTTCTACACCTATTTTTATAGGTACATATGACGGGTTGAATCACAGAACCCCCCTTGGGAGCTGCCACCTGATGTGCCAAGACTACCTCTGCTCCTGCCTTCCTTGCCAGCTCAGCCTGTCCTGCTGAGCCAGACACTCCCCTCTGCTCCAACACAGACCGAGGATCTGAATTACTTGCCACAAAGTTGCAGGTTTACCTGAAAGCAGCTCACAGAAGTGTGCTTGTCTTTAACACTCAGATGCCCAACTCCCAATGGGGTCTAAACCCAAATAAATCCATTTTTACCCTGTACAAGCTTTCTACAGGGTAAACTCAAATTGTTTGCCCTCTGTAACAATGATAGAGACATATGCACAACTGTTTGCCCCCCAAGTATTAATACACACTCTGGGTTAATTAATAAGTAAAAAGTGATTTTATTAAATACAAAATGCAGGATTTAAGTGGTTCCAAGTACTAACAGACAGAACAAAGTAAGTTACCAAGCAAAATAAAATACAATGCGCAAATCTATGCCTGAACAAACTGAATACAGATAATCTCACTCTCAGAGAGGCTTCAGTAAATTTTTCCTCAAGACTGGACACCTTCCAGGCCTGGGCACAATTCTTTCCCCTAGTACAGCTCTTGTTCCAGTTCAGCTGGTAACTAGGGGATTTTTCATGATGGCTCCTCTCCTCCCTTTGTTCTGTTCCACCCCTTTATATATATTTTGCATAAGGTTGGAATCCTTTTGTCCCTCTTTGGGTTCCCACCACCTCCTTCTCAAGACACGAGGTTAAAGATGGATTCCACTTCAGGTGACATGATCACATGTCACTGCAAGACTTCAAGCCTTCATTACTCCCAGCCTGACTCACAGGATGGCCTGCCTGTGAACAGAGCCATCTAGTCAATTGCCCTGGTTAAAAGCAGTCATTGAGATTCCAAACCACCACTAATGGCCAACACTTTGCATAATATTACAATAGGCCCTCAGAGTTACAGTTCATATTTCTAGTTTCAGATACAAGAGTGTTACATTTGTACAAATAGGATGATCACACTCAGTAGATTACAAGCTTTGTAATGATACCTTACAAGTGACCTTTTGCATGAAGCATTTTGCAGTAGCATATGTTTATAAATCATATAGGCTGTAACGTCACAGTACGAATTGAGTATGAAAGCACACAATGGTAGAACTACATGTCATCAGGGTACTTGAAGAGTCTTTGCTACTAAAGCATTTAAAAAGAAACATATAAAAGAGCATTTATTAGGCTGAATTTGATAGGATTATGAAGGGGGTTCTACATTAATTCACAAGGATTATTTACCCAGCTCCAAAGAAAATCCTTCCTAGTGCACATGTTATTTAAACCAAAGAACCATAATGGCTCATCCATCAAGTTAATTCAGCCAAAGAAACTGCTGTAAATCCTCATAAGATTTCTACTGTTCAAAATAATAATAATAAAATATGTGCATGTAGGGTAACCCACACTTCTCAAAACACAGCTAGGATATTTAAAAAAATAAGAACAAAATAGTGGAATCCACACTGGTCTGCTAAAGCAGTATTCCCTGAAGATCTGAGAAGGGAAAGCAAAGCCAACGACATTAAAAGCACTCCCTTATAATACGCCCAACAGAGGGCTGGGTGGAAGAGAAGAGAAGAGAAATCCATGCTGGAGAAGGTCAGTGGCTAGTGCAAGAAGGCAGGTGGAACAGAGGCAGGGGATAGGGTAATTACATGCACATACACATGGAGGAAGGGGCAAGTTGGGGCCAAGGACTGGGAGAGAGGGGATCCAGAATGAGGAGGGAAAGTAGGATTACTTGTCTAAGTGGGACCAGGGACCCAAGAGGCCCTAACCAGTGTCTCCATCAGTCTGAATCCTCACAAATGTTCTTAAATATGAAAATACCAATCCCCACTGGGGTGGGATACAATGGTTTATGGGATGTCATGTTCAGTACTAAAACAAACTTTATGTTAAAGTAATAAACCAGCTAAAATATTACTGCTGTAAGAAGACTGACATATTGTCCATTATAAACCTCCAGCTAGTTAACTGTATTTTGATCTTCTATCAAACTAGCTCTTTCTGTGATTCAAGGCTTTGTTGCAAGGGAAACTTAGACCACAGGGCAACCAGTTATATGCAGAGGGACACAAATTATATCTTAGCATCTCAGTATACCAGACCTAACAAAACAATTTAATCACAGAAAAAGGTCACATTGAAAAAGGTAAATATGACTTTAACATACTTCTGAAGCTTCTGAGAATAAAATACTGTGTTTTGAGAACTATTTGCACAGTAGTTCACCAATGACAGCTAAAGATACTTTGAACAACTCATACTGTGCCAACTATTGTCTGGAATAAGTCTAACACTTTGCACTGTAGGAGGTGAAATTCCACCACATAATTATAGAGTGACTATGTAAAAACGTTATTTCATATAAAATAAGTTAACTCTTGTTATGTAGTCTTGCACACAAGTTAACTGTAGAGGTATCATTCAAGGTAGAAGGAAAAGGAGAGGTTAACCCATCCATACATGGTAGGCAATGACATGAAAGCTCCTTACCACTGTGTATACTAGCTTGACAGCTGACTAAGGCATCTTGAAGACAGTTGGGCTCAATGTAAATGGGACCATACAGAAGGAATGGCCACTATACATGATACTTTAGAAAGGTGGCAGGCGAGTTGGAGGAGGACTGGGAATTCATTCATGCAAGATACCCCCTCAAGAGGAATCTATGAATTCTTACCTTTTCTTCTGATACCCCAAAGAAGGCACAGTGGTCCTGTAGTACAGGAAGCCACACGCCGTTGCCAAAAGAAACATGGGGTAAAAAACAAAGCCGGGGGAGAGTCAAGATATCATTGGATTTTTTTTTGAAGAATGTAGGGTTCTGTCACATCCTTCCCCACCCCCATTTCTTCTCCTATAGATAAGTAGAGAGGGAGAGAATATATCTCCTCTCTGAAGATTGTCAGCTGGGAGCTGCCCTTTCAGGCCATTCTGCATCTGATATCTAATAGCACAGTGCTCTTTAATGTAGCAAAGCCATAACAAGACCCAATGGCCTGAAGCTGAAACAAGACAAAATTCAAACTGGAAATATGGCAAACATTATTAACAGTAAGTTTAACTAACCACTGGAATAATTTACCAAGTGATGTGTTACAGTTAGACTGTAAGCTCCTCAGGACACAGACTTACCTTTTTGTAATGTGTTCACAGTGCGTAGCACAACGGCTTCCTGGTCTATAATTTGGTCTCCTAAGTGCTAGCACAATACAAACAATAAATAACAATGAGGGTAAGGGATGTGATGGATACTCCATCACTTGAAATCTTTGGTCAAAACTGATTGGTCTTTCAAAACAGAAATGCTTTAAATTCAACCTAAATTACTGGCCTTGAAGTAGGAATTACAGAGTGAAGTGCTATGATCTGCATTGCACAGGTCAGACTAAATGATCACAGTGGTTTCTTTCAGCCTTAAAATCTGCTGGTGAAATTCTAGAGGAATGGTTCAAAAACCATGTGATGATGTTACAGAAAAATTAATACACCAGTTACATACCCAGAAAAATAGACAGAAGACAAGGAAATACTTAGATATGTAGTTACCATTTATTCAAAGTAGATTCACCTGCAAAAAAACAAACAAGCAAACAAACAAACCTACTTCACAACTAGCCCAATTGTTTTTTAATATTAACATGTCATAGACATGCCTGGTTTGTTAAATGTGTGTAATCACAGATTTCACTCAGTGTAATAAAATTATTAGAAATGACATGGCATGGGTAGTGTTAAGATGTTCCCTCTGTAACCTGGTTACACCCTGTCAGAGATTTGATATTATATTACTGTATACTGTTTCTCTAAACAAAAGCTCAAAGTTGTAATATTATCGTATTGTGTATGATATTCACATAGTATGGATTTGTAAACCTGTTCAAACGTTCTCAATAAATAAATTGTTAAAAAAAAATCTGCAGGTGAAATTCTGTCTCCACTGAAGTCAATGGCAAAATGTGACTTCAAAAGTGTCAATTATCTCTCCAGAGTGAGGGAGGCCCTTTGCATGCTCAGTACCTCACAGGCATCCTCCAACATTCAGAGAAGATATAGCCTCTTACTCATCCTCTGCATACAGTGAAATATTAAGTGGCCACTTAACACAATATGGCTGCCTAAGAGACACACTGCATCAGATTACAACTAGTTCTACAACTCTGGAAGGCCATGACTGGGCTGCCCTGAAAAGCTCCATCTCATTTATGCACCAAGACACAGGGTTTGCTCCAAACCAGAATGCAACCAGAGCACCAATAGTTTAAAAAAAATAAAAACTAATAAAAAAAAGTTCAATGTGGATATCATCAAAATATAAAGTTAAAAATTAACCTGAATAAGCATGATATGAGAATTTACCAACAGGAATGAGATAAACAATGAGTTAACAGTCATTGTCCAAGGAAGGGTATGATTCAAAGAAAATGTAACTTATTTCTGAATATTTTCTGTTTTAAGGGACTTTGTGATTATTTAAAGACATTTATCTGTTCCCCTTGCTCTCCAGTGACCTGTTTCCATTATTACTTCAGCACTTTCCTTTAAATTTAAACACGTGAAAGAAAATTAAATGTTCACTTACTGCTTTGTATGCCAATATGACTTCTTGGAACATGTGAGGATAACTATATCATGGGATTATGAAGTTGCTATAGTACTTACTCTTCAGCAGAGTAATTACTCTAGCAAGTGTGTAAAGCAAAGAGGTCCAGTTGCACAGGGCTGAATAAGCATTTTATGAACTGCATAAAAGCATGATTAGTATGGGGGGAAAAACACGTTTCACACTTTTATTGTAAAGAACATGAGAATCTCATGCCAGAACAGCTGTTCATAAATTGGGCCCTTAATCTAGAGCACTTTCCAGGTTTTAAGATATATCCACTGGTCTGGTAGAACATACTCCTCTCTTTTTAATATAATTCTCCTGTTTAGTTTTTTTAATAAATAGGTTTATGAGTTAGTAGTGTTGCCAGCTGTTCAACTGATTTATGGTCAGAGTCTGCTTTAATATAGAGTGGCTTTTGTGGCTTACCCATCTAGATTACATTTTAAGCTTCAAGATATCACTATAAAGCAGCTGGAAAACGTACTGGCTGTGCTCAGAAACCTACATTATTGCCCTAGTGATCAACCACTTGAAATATGCAACTACTCCAATAACTACTCAATCCTCTGAAAACAGGTTTTGCCTGACTCTGTTCTCAAACTGGAAGTCTCCTCTTAAACTATAGTTTATAGATTTTTACCAGAAAGACAACATATGAAAATTAATGATTTGGTAATTGGAGTACTATCTGGCAATTCAAATTCCTCTTTACAAAGACTATTCCTCTATTTAATTTCCTTTAAAAAACAAACTATGATTTTCACCTCACAGTTCATCACAATGGATATTCATCAGGAACAAATGGTGAATGTGGTGGAGTTCAAATTATAGGCTCTCAGAAAAGTTAAGGTTTATTATTTCAATAAGTTATTTCAAAAACTTTTCCCTTTTCTTTAGAAAAGTTACAACTAATAAAGTTAGGGATGGAATGAACAAGTTCCAGTAAAACCCAGATACTCTTAGACAGCATGGAGCTGCATGTATGCAATGATATAGTAAATGAATACCATCCTGCATCTCCAGAAGTAGGGCTTCTAGAAACCTCTTTGCAGCACCATGAACATTTACTAAATGGTACTATGATAAAATTATTGACAATACTTAAGAACTTGAGACAGTACTTATATTAACAACACAGAATTATACAGCACCTATGGATGTGCTGATTCCTCCTCCTTGCCCCCCATCTTTATCAGCAAGTACAGGGTATTTGGATTCTGACATCTGCAAACGTGATACTATGTTTTAAATGGAACAATGGATCTAAGTCAAATGGCTCTACCATGAACACTGCCTACTCGTTCTAATGTTAATTCAGTCCAACAGATGATTTAACACTGTCACACACAAGTACCCATCTCCTGTATTGGTACAAAGGGCTATGACTATTCTACAGCTCCTATTATCTGGTCCATTTCAATATAAGTTTTTGAGGTTTTCAAGTTTTAAATATAAAATACAATATGCTCCCCAAAGATAGTGTATGTGGTTGCAATATCTATCACACACACCCTTGAGCTGGGCAGATCAGAATCTTTCTGTCAAAACTTTCTCTGAAGCTGAAAATGAATTTCAACTACAGTATAACCTCAGAGTTACGAACACCTCAGGAACTGAGGTTGTTCATAATTCTGAACAAACTGTTATGATTGTTCTTTCAAAAGTTTACAACTGACCATTGACACTTTACTATGCAGAAAAAAAAAGCTGCTTTTAACCATCTGAATTTAAATGAAACAAGCATGGAAGCAGTTTCCTTTCCTTGTCAAATTTTTTTTAAACTTTCCTTTTATTTTTTTTAGTAGTTTACATTTAACACAGTATTGTACTGTATTTGCCTTTTTTGTGTGTGCCTCTGATACTACCTGATTGCGTACTTCCAATTCCAAACGAGGACAGTTTGTAACTCTGAAGTTCTACGTATAACAATTCGGAGGGAAAAGAAGAGGCTACTTTCAACAGAAATTTGCATTTTTTCATCAAAAAACAATTTGGTTTGGAAATGCTATCACACCAACTCATATTCCCATTCTCAGCTATGGGTTGGGCTCCCCCATTGGACTCCATCTCCCATAATGAATCACAGACAGCAATTCTCAGGTTGCACCATCTCCCCAACTAAGAGAGGGGACTGTGATACATCTTGGGAGATGTAGTCCGAGCAGTCCAGCCTAAGGAGTTTAGCCTATGGAGTAGACGGAGTACACAAGGCACTTGAACTACAATTCCCATGAGACATTGTGGTGGTATATCTGAATCCTAAATACTTCAGTTCATGATCTAAATATGTTGGCTTTTGATTTTCTATCAAAACATCAACATTTTCTGCGGGGGTGGGAGGGAAGGGTTGGGGTGGGAGGGAGAGGGGAAGACATTTTCTAACCAGCAGCACTTTAGAGTTTGACTAACATCTCCGATATATCGTAGCATTAGAGAGGGAAGAATCACAGAATCATAGAAATGTAGGGCTGGAAGGGACCTCAAGAAGTCAAAGTTCAGCTCCCTATGCTCAGGCAGGACCAAGTAAACCCAGACCATCACTGGTGTTTGTCCAACCTGTTCTTAAAAACCTCCAGTGAGAGGACTGAACAAGCTCCCTTGGAAGTCTATTCCAGAGCTTAACTTCCTTATAGTTGGAGTGTTTTTCCTAATATCTAACCTAAATCTCCTTTGCTGTGATTAGACTTCTTGTCTTACCTTCAGGAGACATAGAGAACTGATCACAATCCTCTTTTTAACAGTTCTTCATATATTTGAAGACTTATCAGGTTCCCATTCCAGTCTTCTTTCCTCCAGTTTAAACATGCTCAGTTTTTTAATCTTTCCTCAAAAGTCATTTTATTGCTCTCTTCTGGACTCTTTCCAGTTTATCTACATCTTTCCTTAAGTGTGGTGACCAGAACTGGACACAGTACTCCAGCTGTGACCTCACCACTGCCAAGTACAGCAAGAAAACACTCCTGTTAATACACCCCAGAATGATATTAGTCGTCTTCACAACAGCACCATACTGCTGCTATTTAACTTGTGATCCATTATGGTCTTTCAGCCAGCTATGTACCCACCTTACAGTAATTTCATCTAGACCACATGTCCCTAGTTTGCTTATAAGAATGTCATGTGGAATTGTGTCAAAAGCCTTATTAAAATCAAGATGTATCATATCCACTGCTTCCCTCTGTCCATACTAGGCTAGTAACCCTGTCAAAGGAAGACATTAGGTTAGTTTGGTATGATTTGCTCTTGACTAATCCATGCTGGCTATTCCTTCCTCATTTCCTAGGGGTGCTCAACCCCCCCCCCCCCCCGTGCCCCAGATCCCACCTCCACTCCAACCCTTCCCTCAAAGCTCCACCCCACCTCTTCCCACCCTGTTCCGCCCCCTCTGCCCCAGCACCTCCTGCACACTGCTGAACAAGCTGATTGTGGCAGGTGGGAGATGCTGTGAGGGAGGGGAAAGAGCTAATCTGCAGGGCTGCTGGTGGGTGCTGAGCACCTCCTTTTTTTCCCCATGGGTGCTCCGGGGCTGGAGCACCCACAGTGTTGGTGTCTATGTTCTTTATAACCCTATTATCCTTCAGATGTTTAGCAACTATTCAATAATCTGTTCCACTATCTTTCCAGGTATCCAATTTATGTTGACTGATCTATAATTCCCAGGTACTCTTTGTTACAATTTTAAAAGATAGTAACTATTTTTGCCCTTCTCTAATCCTCTGGGACCTCACCCATCCTCCATGAGTACTCCAAAATAATTGCTAATGGTTCCAAGATTGCTTCAGCTAGTTCAAGTACTTAGGATGAATTTCAATAGGTCCTGATAACCTGAATACATCCAACTTATTTATATATTCTTTAACTTGTTCATACTCTATTTTGGCTTGTGTTCCTTACCCTTTGTTTTTACTAATGATGTTGAGTATCTGGTAACAATTAAGCTTTTCAGTGAAGACTGAAGCAAAATAGGCATTAAACACCTTGGCCTTCTTGAAGACATCAGTTATTAGGTCTCCTTTCCGGCTAAGCAGAGGACCTACATTTTTCTTCATCTTTCTCTTGATGTATTTTAAAGAACCTCTTCTTAATGTCTTTTATGTTCCTTCCTACGTATAACTCATTTAGTGTCTTAGTCTTTCTGATTTTGTCCCTACATGCTCATCCCTGGCTGAGATGATTTAGTTGGTGTTGGTCCTGCATTGAGCAGGGGATTGGACTAGATGACCTCCCGAGATCTCTTCCAATCCTAATATTCTATGATTCCATGCTATTCTTTTGTATTCCTCCTTAGCAATTTTTCTGTGTTTCCACTTTTTGTAGGATTCCTTTTTTATTTTCAGGTCATTAAAGAGCTCCTGATGGAGTCATACTGGCCTCTTACTATTCTTCCTATCTCTCCTTCTCACTGGGATAGTTTGTTGTTGTGCCTTTAATATCGTCTCTTTGAGAAACTGCCAGCTGTCCTGATCTCCTTTTATCACTTCGATTTTCTTCCCATGAAACATTACCTGCCAGTTCTCTGAGTTTGTTAAAGTCTGCTTTTTTAAGTCCATTGTCCTTATTCTGATGCTTTCATCTCCTTTCTTTCCTTAGAATCATAAAATCTAACAGTTCGTGATCACTTTCACCCAAATTGCATTCCACATTCCTTTGACTCCAATTCCTCCCTGTTGGTCAGAATCAAGTAGTTAGTGAGAATGAAGTAGTGGGAACATTTCAAAGAGTTCTCTTTTGCAAGTTCTTAAAAGTAGATGTTTAAAACTGAGGGTCTCTGCTCTTTTATTTTGATAACAAAGGAAAAATATATATTAGAATTTCACTTTTTACACTATGTCTGTATAACAGACTCAAACGTATTTCATACAGTTTAAAGCCAGAAGGGACCATTACATCATCTGGCCTGGCCTCCTGTCTATCACAGATCATTAAATTTCACCCAGGTACCCGTACATTGAGCCCAATGAGAAGATAGACTAAAGCATTTCAAACCTCAGGAGATTAAACTCTTGTGTGCCATAGCCAGAGAAGATGTGAGACTGAGGTGCCACCAATGTCCAAGGACCCTGCAATGATTAGGTGGGATATCCTCAACCAATAGTAGCAGGCAATTCACACTCCAGGCTGTATGGAGGAAAAAAGCCCAAGGTCCCTAACAATCTGACCTTATATGAGGAAATTACATCTATTACATAAAAATACATATATATTAAAAGAAAGTTAAGGTTGCAAAATCAAGTACTCAAAAGTTAAGAAATGTGACAGTTAAGACTGCCATAATTAAGGTTGCCCATGCAATCTTAATTCAGCATCTTTCTGCAAATGTATTATGATACAATCTTTATTTACGTGGTCACATACTATTTTTTCCACAAGCAAGTCTTCCACAAATCATTTCATCTCACTGTGACTCTTGTCTCCTCTCACTTCCAGCTGTCTGGCCTATTAAATTATAAACACTTTCAAACTGGGACGGACTGTTACTACATGTTTATATAGCACCTAGCACAAGAGGGCAGCGATCTTGGTTGGTGCTTCCAAGTGCTAATGTAATACAAATACAAATGTTTAGGTTGAAGAGTTAAGAGCAGCAACGTTAACAATAATTCTGCTCCCCTGTGTAAATACATATTACAAAAGACTCAATATGTGATGATATCAATAAAATTATTGGATTTGCTAAGCCTCATTCAGTGCACAGACTGCATGATGCCCAGCAAATGAGCTAGGGTTCTGTGATGCATGAGGCAAGAATCCAAACGATCATTCTGGGCCAAATGCTGTTCACAATTACATCAGTGTAAATCTGACATAATTCAATTTAAGTCTCTGGTTTTATTCCAAATTAACACCTGTATAATCAAGATCAAAATTTGTCCTTCAGATTGGTGGCTCAACAAGTGTGCAGGAACAAGGCCCAGCGGTGCAGTGAATGAGATATGACTCTTCACTGTATCACAGAGTCCCTAAACAATGAATGAGGCAGAGTGGTTACTGCTCATGGATGGAATAGTGTGCAGCAAGGGCCAGCACAAAGCTTATGTACAACTTACATGGGAATTTTACCATAAATTAGGCAAAGTACACTCATTAAGCAGTAAAAGACAAAAATATTTATTATTTATTATAAAATTGGTAAAATATATAATGAAATTTCAGTAGAGAAAATATATTTTCATACTTCTAGAAACAGGAATTTCACTATCTGAAGGATTCCTCTTTTCTGTTTAATAGATTATTTTAAATTAGAGTCAGACCCTTTCCTCATTCACTACACACCAGAGATCAAACTGGCCCAGCTTGTGGAGGTTCAGTGAAATGATATTTATTTTTGAGATTAGCATCATGAGCTAAAGAATCTCAGCTCCCTCATTTAAAAAAAACGCTTTCCAGCCCTTATGACTGGGAAAATATCCTTGAAAAACATAAAGCAACCATAATTAAAACAAGAGGATCTGCCAATAATGCTGAAACAATAGCAGAGAGGTGTGAACAGCCCCAGTCATATCAGTGAGGTGTTAAAACAAGGAAGGGATAACCATACTATAGAGATCAGCAAAATCTAGAGAGTACTATCTTTTTTTGCTTGTTTGTTTCACAAATGAGTAGTGCATGGAAAAATACCACCACTTAATTTTTTTCCTCAATCTGACCTGTGAAGTAAACAAAGCATAAGAAAGGGGGAGTTATCTGTTAGCATCCGAACCTCACCTAGGAGAAATCCCACCCCACAGCATATGGAGAACTCAGTGAGGCATGAAAGTCCCACCCAAAGGGATCCAAGCTCATAAAGCCCAGGAGGACATTCAAGATCCACCGAGGAGGAGCCAAGCAAAGCTTAGAATAGCACACATGATCATATTGTGAAGTTATGCACAGTCTATTGAGAGTGACATCTCATCTTACTGTACCAGGTGGATGGAGCTATGTTTGTGAGCGGAGCCTGGAACTATACCAATACTCACCACCACCACCTCCTCCCTGTTTTCCTTCAATTAGAGCCCCAGCTACACAACATCTAATCTGCACATTGAAATGAGAGGGATCAAGGATTTGATCATAAGACATACACACAAGGAACAAAGATAAGATGGTGCACCTCCTGAATTGAGAGCTTCACTCTACAACTCTAGGTCCTGATCCACAACTGGATCTGTTCAGGTTTCAATGGGACTCCATGCAAATCCAAATTGCAAGATTGAGACCATAATGTTCACCCATTTTTGTACAGAATTGCCTATCACTTTTAATTTGAAAAGAAAAGAAAACAAAACAAAAGAAATCCAACAAAAATATATTTACTATTAGCCTACACAATTTGGCTATTAGCAACAGAAAGCACAAAATGAACCAGTGCATGCACATTGAAAATGCTAAAATTTTAGCTGTAATTTGCCCCTTAACAATTCATGTAATAAAATGTATACTAGTGTATATATATACATACACATATATAATAGAAAATCAAGCAAAATGTTGAAGAGTTTGAAATATACCCTGAAAAATGTTTATTGTAAGGGTTGGTTTTCCCTCAAATAATAAAACTATTTAAAAATGTGTTGTGTACACTGGGGATAAATATCACACTGGGGCAAATAAAAGTTCTTTTAATAAATCACATTATACTTCAGTGGTGACATACATACTATGTGATACAGAGATTGCAATGGTAATTCTCTCTTAAAAAAGTAACCAGTCTCATATAATTCTGAATTTAAAAAAATAAATAAATTAACACACAAGATTGATGCTGTTCAAGGGAAACTAATTACCAACCCTTTTAACTTTTTAATTCCCTCTCCACGAATCTGCAAGTCTTAGTTCATGTTTTCCAGTTGGCAGAAACAAATTCCAATTTTCTTTTAGATTAGCTGCCCTTCTGCTGTCTTGTGCTCCTCAAGAATCTGATAGCAAATCATATTTTACTTTGAAAAACAGTAGTGAAGTTCGGCAAGATAACACACAAAAATCTGTTACCTTGGTTTTAACTGCCACAAAATCTCCACTGATCAGAGGTATGCTTAAAATATTTTAGTAGCCAAACTCATGTTTCAGAATCCCAAACCTCCGTCAGTTACATTCAGTTGCTTCAAAACTAGGATAAAATTAATTTAAAGAACATCTCAAATAAAATTCTTAACTTTTTCAGTTGAGTCAAATCTAATTGGGAGAAATTTAAGTTTTCCTCACTGAACAGGATGGTAATTCTCCCTCCCCCATCTTTCCCCCCCACACCCTCTCCCAGTCTGCCCACCACATAGTAAACAATCATTTAGCATATACAAATCAGATGAAGTTAGAGTGTATGCATAAACATTGTACCATTCCTTCTATAGTTTATTACAAGTCTTGATTTTAACCACTGGTTAAGAAATAATTACAAAAACAATTATTTACTGAATGATATCTAGTTCTTGAATAAAAAAATGCTATAATAGCAGTTTTTTCCTACTTTGTCCAAAAGTCTGATATTAACGTCCTTTTCACACTTGAACATTGGTTATCCTCTATCATCAGCCTTCCTCACTGATAATATACGAGAATATATTTCCACAGTAGCTAATGGGGATATTCCTACAAATCAATGTGCTACAGTGATACAGAAATAAAAGGTTATTTCACTGTAATGATGCTTCCAGACTTCCCTCAAGTCAGGTGGTTACTTGCAGTTAATGATCTGTGACATACCACACAAGTAGTCCTAAAAAGACTTATTATCCACTGCATGTGCAACAATATTTGCTTTATGGATGGCTAAATGAATGAAGACATTCAATGTAACTGTAAAAGTAAAATAAAAAGAAAACTTACAAGTAACATGTTTTCTTTGAGTAAAAGAGCTGTGAACATTTTCCATTAATACTTAACCTTTTGCTGGAGCAGTGCAACCACATATAATGCTTGAATCCATAAAGACCAAGAGCTGTTCAGGGTTAATGATGATGCCCCCAATCAAATGTTGTAACTTTTTCATAAATGCAAGAAGTCTAATTTCCATTGGTGAAATCACACTGTATTTATGTCACATGGTAGAGAAGACAAACTTTAGAAAGAATGATTGTGCATACTCAATGCCTTTGAAAAACTTCTTAGCATCTTTATTTTAAATCAAATAAAACATACAAAATTAATTTCTAGAAGTTACGTTGATGCACTTTAAACTGTATGACTACACTAACCTACTAGTAGGAAAGAATTGCAAATTAATTTTAAATAAGCTACTCAGACAGCACAATATCTTCCATAGCTGTCAGACTGTGCAGACATTCACATTATTTTCTGTTTATAATTTTATTTCATTTACTAGACTCAGCTTTTGTCCACCATATGTCCACTGTACATTAACTGTTCCCTGAGGTACAATTAAGGGCTTTCCATTTGTTGTAAGAAGACCTAAGTATGAAGGACGTAGCCAGAAAAAACATTTCTACTTAAACCAAAAACAGAAGCACATTCAGCCTGAACTATGGCTTATACAGCATCTTTTTTTTTATTAGACATATGTCCACATTGCTAAATAAACTATAGACAGAATCCGTGGCAATAGTACATGATCTCTCAGCATTTTATTTGTGTATTATTATAAAAAGAGGATATGCATACTGTTCTAACCTTTGTATTCAAATAATTTATTGCTACTTGCAATTTTCAATGGCATGTTCTCTAAATTTAAGCGTAACTATTAGTGTATGGTAATTTTTTATTTATTGGTATTTTTGTAGCACTCACCACAGTGGTATCTGAGCTCCCAATTACAGTAACAGTATTCTGTTAAACATTGAACCTGGTTATCTAATTTATGTTGTTCTTTGGAAGCAGAACATATGTGCACAAATAAAACAGCACAAATACTTTGACCTAAAGATTTTTAACTGGAGGAAAATTAATCAAGTTTGTTGTTTCTGTCCTCGTAAGCAAAAGAAAGTGTAACATGGTAGTCGTTCGCCAGTCATTTAATTCCACTCTTTTAACTGCCTACTCTTTTCCTCTTAAATTCTGAGGGAAAGCAAAAAACAACGTACTGTCTGGAGTTTAGTGCAGACAAGCAGTGTGCAAGCTTCCTCACTTAACTCTGTTAATGCATCTCAGTGATGACTTACAAAAGTTCTTCTAGTCTTGTCTTGCTCCTCTCTTGCTCCCAAAATGGTCTGGTGCCCCTGGCCCCCCAATAGCAACATAGGAATAGGTTTAGAAGACACTCATTTCCACTTGTAGCCTATGAAATATTATATTCCATAAATCAGATTCAACCTGGGTTGAGTGCAAGTCCACAGTCCTGAATGGAATTATACCTATATCTCTGGAGTCCAACTCATTTATATAGCTATAAATATATATGTCAGCTTCAGCTCAAGCAGCAAAGAATCCTGTGGCACCTTATAGACTAACAGACGTTTTGGAGCATGAGCTTTCGTGGGTGAATATCCACTTCTTCAGATGCATGTGGTGGAAATTTCCAGGGACAGGTATATATATGCTAGCAAGCAAGCTAGAGATACGGAGGTCAGTTCAATCAGGGAGGATGAGGCCCTGTTCTAGCAGTTGAGGTGTGAAAACCAAGAGAGGAGAAACTGGTTCTGTAGTTGGCAAGTCATTCACAGTCTTTGTTCAATCCTGAGCTGATGGTGTCAAATTTGCTCAGTGGCTGAACCTTGAAGTGCAGTTCCCAGCAGGCCAAAGAGCAGGCTTACTATAGACTCATCCCACCTACTCCTGTCAGAAATGGCTTTGGACTTCACAAGCAATGCCCATAAAGATGGCAATGAGTTGACATAGCCACGTTTTGCTACAGTACTGACAGGAAGACCAAGGACAGGGTAGGCCCACTGCTCAGTGAGGAAGGGGAAACTGTAACGGGAGACTTGGAAATGGCAGAGATGCTTAATGACTTCTTTGTTTTGGTCTTCACTGAGAAGTCTGAAGGAATGTCTAATATAGTGAATGCTTATGGGAAGAGGGTAGGTTTAGAAGATAAAATAAAAAAAGAGCAAGTAAAAAATCACTTAGAAAAGTTAGATGCCTGCAAGTCACCAGGGCCTGATGAAATGCATCCTAGAATGCTCAAGGAGTTAGTAGAAGAGGTATCTGAGCCTCTAGCTATTATCTTTGGGAAATCATGGGAGATGAGGGAGATTCCAGAAGACTGGAAGGGGGCAAATATAGTGCCCATCTATAAAAAGGGAAATAAAAACAACCCAGGAAACTACAGACCAGTTAGTTTAACTTCTGTGCCAGGGAAGATAATGGAGCAGATAATTAAAGAAATCATCTGCAAACACTTGGAAGGTGGTAAGGTGATAGGGAATAGCCAGCATGGATTTGTAAAGAACAAATCGTGTCAAACTAATCTGATAGCGTTCTTCGATAGGATAACGAGCCTTGTGGATAAGGAAGAAGCGGTGGATGTGATATACCTAGACTTTAGTAAGGCATTTGATACGGTCTCGCATGATATTCTTATAGATAAACTAGGAAAGTACAATTTAGATGGGGCTACTATAAGGTGGGTGCATAACTGGCTGGATAACCGTACTCAGAGAGTAGTTGTTAATGGCTCCCAATCCTGCTGGAAAGGTATAACAAGTGGGGTTCTGCAGGGGTCTGTTTTGGGACCGGTTCTGTTCAATATCTTCATCAATGACTTAGATGTTGACACAGAAAGTACGCTTATTAAGTTTGCGGACGATACCAAACTGGGAGGGATTGCAACTGCTTTGGAGGACAGGGTCAAAATTCAAAATGATCTGGACAAATTGGAGAAATGGTCTGAGGTAAACAGGATGAAGTTCAATAAAGATAAATGCAAAGTGCTCCACTTAGGAAGGAACAATCAGTTTCACACATACAGAATGGGAAGAGACTGTCTAGGAAGGAGTATGGCAGAAAGAGATCTAGGGGTCATAGTAGACCACAAGCTTAATATGAATCAACAGTGTGATACTGTTGCAAAAAAAAGCAAACGTGATTCTGGGATGCATTAACAGGTGTGTTGTAAACAAGACACGAGAAGTCATTCTTCCGCTTTACTCTGCGCTGGTCAGGCCTCAGCTGGAGTATTGTGTCCAGTTCTGGGCACCGCATTTCAAGAAAGATGTGGAGAAATTGGAGAGGGTCCAGAGAAGAGCAACAAGAATGATTAAAGGTCTTGAGAACATGACCTATGAAGGAAGGCTGATGGAATTGGGTTTGTTTAGTTTGGAGAAGAGAAGACTGAGAGGGGACATGATAGCAGTTTTCAGGTATCTAAAAGGGTGTCATCAGGAGGAGGGAGAAAACTTGTTCACCTTAGCCTCCAATGATAGAACAAGAAGCAATGGGCTTAAACTGCAGCAAGGGAGATTTAGGTTGGACATTAGGAAAAAGTTCCTAACTGTCAGGGTAGTTAAACACTGGAATAGATTGCCTAGGGAAGTTGTGGAATCTCCATCTCTGGAGATATTTAAGAGTAGGTTAGATAAATGTCTATTAGGGATGGTCTAGACAATATTTGGTCCTGCCATGAGGGCAGGGGACTGGACTCGATGACCTCTTGAGGTCCCTTCCAGTCCTAGAGTCTATGAGTCTATGATGCATCCCTATGCTGCTCTGTTTCTTGCTATGGCTGCTGCCACATCATGGGGCCTCCACAGGCAAAGAACTGCCAAAACTCTGGGATCTGCCATCGCAACCCATCATAGCTAACTGCCCTAGAATCATCTTCGACCTTGGAAGAGACTAAAAGGAAAGTGAAATCCCTATTTAGCATACTGTATGGTCTAGCAGATATATCTCCATTCTGGCTTCCCAACTAATATCAAGAAGGATTCTGGATGGGGGTATGAGTAGAACCTGGGCTCCCACATGAGATCAGATGCACTATGTACCTTTGTCCACATAGATGAATGTGTAGGTATTAAGTCCAGGACCCGATTACCCTTTTGGTACACACATCCAGGTTCTTTGATACACCCTGGGGGCCCTCTCCCTATCATATTCCCACTTCACAGCTCATGGAGTATATCTACATAGACATTACAGAACTATACATCAATACCCCCAGGAAAGCTGTACGCTTGGCTAGCTAATGAAGGGATAAACTTGTAGTTCAGACTGCACTTGATCCAGTCCCTCCAAAAGGGGTGGTTGAAGCCAGGCAACTATTACCTCTAACACATTGCAAATAGCACCCCCAAAGCTGTCCTGCCAGCAATGGCAATTTAACTCTGGTAGTACCATGACAGCTTTGGTATTGCAGTCAGCCAGCAGTCTCACAACATCTATCCCCCTTTGCTGCACCAAGTAGAACTTAGGGTCAGGACCATGCTACTGAGGCGTCCCTTCTGATGCATTTTCGGTAACATAAACAAAGAAGTTTGTTTTAAAAATATGGTTTTAATTTCCCCCATCCTTAACCTAATCAACAATGTATTCATAAACTGAGCTGCAAATATTTTAGAACTTTGCATAAAAGGCTACTTTCATCTGACATTTTTTTTTGTCTTGAATGATTCTTTAGATGTTAAAAGCAAACTTACCACCAAAACAAAACAACTTGAAGGGAATGTGGGATTTTCCTAATAAGCTTTCGTCTGTGTAGGAATAATTATTCAACACAACTTAAAACATTCTAGATCTACACAAACAATTTGTCAGATGGGCTATATCATAGGGTAAGCTGGACCTTTAAGGGAGTCATGGGTTTAGCCTCACCTTTAGCTAGTTGATCTCTCAGTCCAGGGGTCATATGATGGAAGCATGTGAATAGGAGCTTATCTCCACTATCTGTGCTTCACTGATACAGCTATACTAGTATAGTTATATGAGCAGAGCAAACACAACATATGCCAACAAGAAGAGTTATACCACCTCCCCGAAAAAAACATTAGTTACGCCAATAAAAGCACTCTTCTGTTGCCATAGCTGCATCTATACTGGAGGGGTTTGCTGGCATAATTCTGTTTGGCTGGGGTATTTTTTGGCACCCCAGACCCACAGAGCTAAGCTGACAAAACTTTGTCAGTGCAGATCTGGTCACTGCAGACCTGGCCTAAGAACAGGCCTGCTGTGGGGTATAAGACTAGGCTGAGTTTGTTCAGGAAAAACTAAATGAGCAGGAGGATTGCGTGAACTGCTCTACAAAGAGAGTCTCCTTGGTTCCCAGGCAGAGAATCTGCAGAGTGCAACAGGGAGCAGGAGCCAGCTCGAAAGGTTGGTGGAAAAATTGTGTTCTTTTGAACTTTATATTAAACAAGCCAGGCTCCCAGAAAGGAAAAGTTATTGAGAAAATACCTATATTTTGAAGTTTGATTAGCTGGGGAAGAAAGGGAAACTGAGGCAATAACTGGACCCGAAGCAGACCAGGAAAGCCCAGACACAGAAAGGATTCACATGAGTGCACTGTAAAGCCAAACATTCATATGTAGACTGGAAAATGTTTCTTTTTCTATGGTCGGATAAGATAGGTAATAAGATTGTGGTTTGTGTGAATGCAAGTTAAAGGGTACACTAAAATATAACCTTTAAACTTCACAATATAACAGCACATCATTTCCTGCTCAGAGATAGCACTCCAAGATCAATTAATCACAGCTAAGGCGAACATAGAGTCAACATTCTTAATTAGTGTTGATGCACTCTCCTCTATGCTCCCATCTGTCATGAAGACTGTTTAAAAATCTGAGTTATTAGTCTTTATTGGGGAGAGGATCTGGTTAATATCTCTAAGAGTAGACATCATTCATCCATCCACCATACACTGGTGCCTGATAATTTCTACCCCCAATATAATTTACAGATAACCACCGCCCTGAGACCATCTAGGCAGCTATAAATCACAAAGAGAGTAGCTCCCATGCAACCTGGGTTAATTTTTGTTTACAATATATCAACAGAGAATGTTGGTTTGACACTTGAGGAGTCTGTTTATAGATCAGATACGGAAAATATAAAAGAACTAGTCAGGATAAAAAAGCAAAACACCACTCAAATAAAATATAGAAGAACCACTCTAACTCACACTAATGACTAGAAAACCTACAGTGAATTACTCAATTGTTAGAAAGTGAACACCCGAAGTAAAAAAAGCAAAGATCTTATTGCACAAAATGTTCTTATCTTAGCTTGTGATAATACTTAATACACTTGTAGAATGCAATATCATAGAAGGATAAAGTCAACCCACACTGCTTTTTGTTTTGAAATACTTGCTGAGAACCAGAACTTATCTCACCATTCCCTGGTGTGCAGATTCATATTTAATACAATATAACTTTACTAAAGTCAATTACAATACTAAACAACTTCTTTACTTCTGCTGTTAACATTCCTGCTTTAGAAAAGCAGTATTATCACAGTCATCACAGATTTGACAACAAATGTGAAATTCAGTATTTAATTTTGCTGTCAGAAAATAAATGTGAAATTTTAATTAGTTGCTTACTGATTAAATAAAAAGAAAAGCTTGAGAAGTGCTGATGTGGTTGAGCAACTGATTTAATTGATGATGGGCTGCAAATGAAGGAGGCAGATTTGGGTGGACCCTGGTTACAATCTATATTTGGGCAGCTTAAGTCAATCTAATTAGGTCAGGGTACACACTACAGCCTTGCTTCCACCAATGTAAGCACCCTACTACGTTGAAAAATAATAACTCCACCTCCATGAGAGGTGTGGGCTTTATGTTGGTATAGCTAGGGCGACGCAGAGTCTGTACAGACATTGTGGATTACTTACATCAGCTGTTGGCAGTCATTCTTATTTATTGCTGGGCTCCATGCTGGAGCTGTGAAATTGACAAGACAGCTGCTCACATCTTGGGCTGTCACTGTGGGATGGGGTGGGGGCTCCAACTAGAGCCCAGTTGCCCACTGGGCTCCCTGCTCAGAACCAGGCTGTTGCGCTGGCTCCCCACTGGAGCAAAGCTACCTCTGGGGTACAGATTCCCCAATCCCAGCCACGCTGCTTCCCAAGCTCCCCGCACTCAGCTCCTCACTCCCTGCTGGGAACCTGCCTGCACCCAAGCTCCAGGCATGGAACTCCACGCTGGGAGCCTGGGCAGCTGCTGCGTTCCAAGCAGGGGGGCAGTTGATCTTTAGGCAGGGAGCTCCTCACATGGCCTCTCAAGTCACTGGAAGCACTCCTGGTGAGGACCCTCACCACCGCTAGAAGGAGGGTAGTGTGGACATGAACCACTGCAGTAATTGCTGAGGTGTCTGTAAGACAACCTAACATAGGTCGACTTAAGTTTGTAGACATGCCTTCAGACTGAGCCTAATGAGACCACTGAAACATGATGTGAGAAAATAAAGGAAGAAGAGAGGATGAAGGAAAAAAAACCTACCATAACAGAAGACTAGGAAAAAAGAGACCATATATCCTGAAGAGAACAGTACTGTTTTCTCATAGAAGGACTGTTCCCGTAAATTCTTGTGTGTTTTTCTGTCTCCTGCTCCTAACAATCTAATCTGCAGGGCAAGTTCCTTCTTTCCTGATGCCCAGAGAAGAGAGAAATACTCCAGAAGCAAGAAGATGAAAAACTTAAGGGATCTCAACTCATCCCAACACACCTAAGAAAGCCAGTACTAAATTAACAATTAGTATAGTTCTCTCAAAGTGAGGTTGGTATAAGCAGAAGGAGAGGGACAAGAAAGGCAGGGAGTGTCTCCAAAATTTGGGGGCTTCTTCCATTTCTCATACTCCTGAATGGTTTAATCCTCTGGAAGTTAAGCAAAGTCAGGTTACCCTGCTTGCCTAGAGGATCTGCTTCTGAAGACAAGCCTGAAAGACTTCAAAGAAACTAACTATACAGGGAACATATATCAAGGGGCTAAAGCAAATTTTTAATGAAATCTTTTCTACCTAATTTTGATCTCTGCAATATAAAGCAGAGATATTCCAGATAGTTATAAGAGAAAAGTTCATGTGACTGTCAACTAATAATATTGTACTGTACTGAAAAGAGAAAGTTAGATACTTCTGCAACCTGCTCTATGGGAAAAAACCATGAGACTATGAAAGTTATTGTATTGTGATTATGCTAAACAGGAAAAGTAGCTCTTTTAAATTTGATGAAAACATTAATTAATATGGTATTTAGTGCTTTGAATAACACAATTCTGCATCCCCACCTGGAGGCAAAACAAACTTCTACTGGGGAATGGGGTTCACACCAACATGTCAGTGGTTGGGTTCTGAATGTCTACCTAAAGTCTTTGACTAGCAGGCTATTCGTAAAACAAACAAAGTTATCTACACAGTTTTTGGCAGTTTTCTGTGTTAAAGTAACTACTACTTAATATTATGATTTCAAAGATGTTAATACTGATGATGTGTAATGATGGAAGCCACATATGATAAAACTGCTTCCAAAGCAATGCAGCAAATACTACTGAGTCAGATATTCCTTACACAAAGGTGTTTATGTGCACGACAGACAAATGTGCATACGTAAGTAAGTGTCACAGGAAAAAAAGCCTAACACACATGCTGCTGAATGGAGTACATGTCATTTGTGAAGCCAATCTGCAAAACATGCCAGAGGTGTTAGGATGAAAAACTTCAGCAATGTAAACAACCTTGTTGCAATTGTTATATAAAAAAAATACCACAAACACCACATACACATACACATTCGTAACTACTCCTAAACAGAAAGACAGATACAAGCAGTTCTTTACAGCGCCAGGTAAATCCTCAGTATGGATTCCGTTATCAGTATTCAGTGGATGGAACGCTGGATTTCTTCCCAATTTCTACCCTGCAGAGCAGCTGAACAATTAAGTTTCCTTTTGCAAATGAAAGAGAGAGACGCATATTGTAACTTTGTCAACATACCCAAAACATCAAATGTGCCATTAGAGAAACGCAACAATGCAGGTGCATGCAGTTCCTAAGTGCCTAAGAAATATGAGGCAGGCCAAATTAAGGCTTTCTGTCCAAATGATCAAATGCTAGATTGAACATCATTAGAAGTCACAAAGAAAACTTCTAATTAATAGGACTGCAATTAAACATGCAGAATAACCACTGTGGAAATAATGTCTAATGGCGGCCTTCAGTGGTATAAGTACAGTGGTACGGTAACGCTGTACCAGTAAGATGTTTATAGCTAGTAGAGCATACCAGAAAGACACAGAAGGATCCTGCCCCCCAGCCCTTCCACGCAACTGTGTCAGGTGAGTCCTCCTGCATGGGGTCTGTACAGCAGCTTTGCTGGAGGAGCTGTATGTTCTGCTCCTTTTGCTGCTGTGGTTCCTGGGATAGCCATGCGGTTCAGGGCTCTTCAGGAACCAAAGTAGCAAAAGGAGCAGAACGTGGGGCCACTGAGTGGCCCCACACCAGTAGCTTCTTCTGCACAGCTGTATCACCCCCAGCCCAGCCCCCAGTCTTTCCACGAGCTGCATCTCCTGAGTCCTCCCTTGCCTGGGGTATGTACAGCAGAAGTCTTCGGTGCAGTGGGAAGAGGACAGAACCCTCCTCTCAGGTAACATAGGATGGATATGGATTATGGGGAAGGGACAGGAAGAGCAAGGGGGCCCTGGACGGGAAGGAGTCACATGCCCCCCCTCCCCTCCTTTGTGTCCCTCCCAGCCTAATGGCAAGAAATGATTTCTACCTGCACCACTGGCAGTCTTTGTAATTTCACTACTGCAAGGGAGAAATGGAGAAACAAACATGACTGGAATAATCTCCAAAAGCTAACTGAAAAGCAGATGAGAAGAAAACACAGCTTTATAAGACAGGTAGTTGGAAGATGGCAACCAAATACATTTGTCCTCAAGTAGTAGTTTTATGGATATTGACAAAAGAAGCCATTAAAGGTCAGAAGAAAGAAACAGAAAATACATGCCTAATTTTAAGAACAAGAGTAATTCCACTGACTACTTGTTTAAGTGCTTTGCTAGATCAAGATTCTAAGTATCATGCTGTTAACATACCTGGATATTACACAAAAACGCAGGTTTTGCTGGCAAAATTCAAACATCCACACTTGAAAATTTGGTCTTTAGAGAAGTAAAAAAAACATTTTAAATAAGCTGAAATTAAAATTACATTTGCTAATGTTGCAACAGTGCATTCAAAACTGCATCAATTTATAGAATGCCTGATATGTACAGGCAGGATATCAAATCTCATCTAGCCCTCCAGTATGTCCTTTGTTATTTTGTGGTGACTGATATTTAGGAATCCAATAAATCCATTTGCTATGGAAAAAACTAAAGATTTTCTGTAAAAATGCAAATTCTTCGTTTTTACATTTTGTGAAAAAATAAAAACATATACAGTAGAACCCCATTTATCTGAGTTTCCATTATCCGTCTCTTCGTATTAACCATGCTGGGGCTGACAGCCCAAATCCGGGCTTGGGCTGTCAGCTGAAGCCCAAGCTCCACCACACACTGCTGACAGTAAGAGTCCCGCCGCATGAGGCTGAAGCTCTACGGATTATCCGAATTTTTGATTAACCAGTGTGGCCCCGGTTCCATTTAGATTGGATAAACGGGGTTCCAGTGTATCAGTACAACACTGTGTTCAACTGATATCTCTGGCTAGGGAAACTAAAGTTCAGCCTTACATTTTAATCATGGAAAAAAATATTTTTATGGGTTTTTTTTAAATCAAAGAATTTGGGTGATTTTAATCATGGAAAACTAGGATTCCTGGTGATGTTATATATCCATGGAAACTCTGATCATTCGTGGACTTGGCAATCATCACTATTTATTTTTTGATGTCTTATCTCAATGAAGGACCCCACAAGCCTGATACACAGTGGTCATAATTATGAATTTGGATGATATCTCCACTTACACAACTACAATTGGCTGCTACAGAGAACAGAGTGAAAAGTATCTGAGACAAGTAATAAAAGTCTTTGGAAGTAAGCGTAACAAAGTACTAATAGACCTTGTTATAAGGAACTGGGGATGAAAGCCAATTGATACAAAAGTTTCATCTGCCTTTTCTGTCGATTCTAAAAGATATAGTTGTAACCATGTCTGTTCTGGGACATTAGAGAGACAAGATGAGTGCGGGAATATCTTTTATTGGACCAAATTCTGTTGGAGAGAGAAACAAGCATTCGAGCCACCCAGAGTTCTTCAGGTCTTGGAAAGGTACTCTGAGCGTCACAGCTAAATGCAAGATAGAATAGATTTGTTTAGTATAAGTACTTAGCACGTGTTTTAAGGGTGTTTTTGTCTTTTGTCATTTTCCTGTGAGAGTTCATATGAGAGCACAGTGCACTAAATGCCCCAATAGCAATTATGTGGGTGAAACCAAACAATCATCACACTCTCAAATGAACTCACACAGGAAAATGATAAGAGACAAAAACACCATATATAGGGTGACCATACATCCCATTTTGGCAGAGACAGTCCCTTTTTTTAAGCCCTGGCCTGGCCATCCCGACTTTTTGGATAAAAATGGGCATTTGTTCCATTTACACTTGCCAACTGATCAAGTCAAAAGAAGTGGAGTGCGGAGGAACATGGGGGGGTTGCAGCAATGGCACCCCCACACAGAGGGGGCAGGGTTTGGGCGAGCAGTGATGCCAGCCCCAGCCTTGCATGGGAAGTGTGGGGCAGGGCAGCCCCAGCCTCGTGCAAGGACGAACGGGGGTGGGTGAGCAGCTTGGGCCAGCCCTGTGTGGGGAGTAAAGGCTCAGGCTAGCCCCATGTGGTGTCCCATTTCCCTTTGGGAAATATGGTCACCCCCAACCCTATATCACGTATGGTTAGGTGGTTAGAGGTGAACAGAGCGATCACTCTATATCTGACCATCAGTCCTCATCCTCAAAGGAAATGTGTACAACACTTTCAAAAGACAAGCATGGGAACTTAAATTCATAATGGAATAAATCTGCTAGATACCAAAAATCACGGACTGAACAGACACACTGGATTTATGGTTTATTACAACAATCTGTAATCCACTAACCCCTGTTTTTGTCCTAAAACTGCAGAGATGTTAATGGACGACTCTACCTTGAATGGTCCTTAGAATATGTGCTACCTACTTATGCTAAACAATCTGTTCCATCCCGTATTTAGCTGTGAGGTTCTGAGTACCTTTCCCAGACCTGAAGAAGAGCTCTGTGAGACTCAAAAGCTTGTCTCTCTCAGTAACAGAAGTTGGTCCAACAGAAGATACTACCTCACCCACTTTGTCATTCCAAAAGATGACTTTTACCAACATGTTCACTTCTAAATCATTTAGTAGTACAGAGAAAGGAGAATTTCTTAGCATATTTGTTAGTAAAGAGTTATTTTTTCCCAACTGTGTTCTTCTATGCCTGGCATCTGCTTATGATACAGTACACAACTACATTAATGTTCTACACTACTCGATGATAACTTCCACCATTTAAAAACAGCATTTATTTGGAAAAGTTATTTTCAAATACTGTAATGCATGTGTGTATATAGTTCAACGTGAAGGAGGGAAATGTAGACTTAAGATATCACCTTTTCCCCCTTCTTAAAATATTATCTAAATGAGAATTATTTCCCACTTCAGTTAAACACTTTCACAAGTAGACTAACTGACATCAAGAAATGTTCCTGTTCCTTCACAGGTGGTATTAATATGTGGAATAATATGACAAATGGAGTTTAAAGCAAAGTAACATTAAGATACTTAAAAGGGACACCATCACCTTTAAATATATGCCAAGACTTTAACCATACATTTTTGAAAGTTAGGCTCTTAAATCAATATTTAGTTACCTAAATTCTGGCCTGATTTTCAAAAGTATTGACTTGAATGGGAACTGCTTGGTGCTCAGCATTTTTTGCAGTTTTCTTCTGATGAGAGTAATTAGTCATTGCAGCAATTTACCAAGGAATATGGTGGATTCTCCACCACTCGCAGTCTTTAAATCTATGACTCTGTATGTTTCAAATAGGTCACAGCTCCCAACAGGGTATCCTATCATCATCTTCTGACTGCAGAAGCTGAGCCATTCTGAATGGAATGCATTTATTTAGATGCAGCTGTCAGTGGTGTTAGCTTTTACCCCTGTGATGCATAGGCATCAAAACCATACTTCTTCTGTGAACACTGATCTTCTTATCTGCCTGCTTGTGTCACAACAGGAGCATGAATACAGTAAAGTACTCAGGTAATACTGAGATAGAATTCTTTGATTTCCTCTTCCTGTTGTAAAGTTTGGAAAGGTAATGAATTTCTAAATGCTTGATTCTTGTCATGCTTTAATACCAATACGGCACTTGGATATAAAATAATTACTCATCTATGTAGCATTCCTTGCTGCCTTCTTCTGGAGAGGTGACATACATCTAGAGATTTCCATAACAGCACTATACATTCTTTAGTATCACAAGAAAGTTATATTTTGCTTTATTTTCATATCCAGCTGGCCACAGAACAGATACATGTTAGAGGCTCTCCAAAACAGATAAGAGGTACCCCACGCCTTCAACTGATATATTTATGAACTACAGGCCCTATTCTTGGTCTACGTCAGTCTGCTATTCAAAAATTCATACAGACCCATAAAACCAAATTCTACTTTCAGTTGTGCTCAGTGAGTTCCACTAGTTTAATGAGGTTTCATGTACATAACTAAGAAAAAAAATTGACTCAAGTTATATAACAGAGATACAGTTCTCTCCTCTAAATGCAACTGAAAATCAATGTCTGATTTTCTGTCTATGATGGTGTCATTCTAGCAAAACAACATTACTCATGTGTATCCTCTTGTAAATACTTTACAAGCTTTGCACAACTCCAGGTAGGAAGTCCAATTTCTAGGTAGAATATAAATCAGTGAAAAATATTTTTCATTTGGATTTCAACAGAATCTGTATTATTGGCTCTGGTGTGCTATGGTACAACAGAGTCTATGTTATACTTTCAGAAGTGCTATTTATATATTGTAACTAAGTGTTGCTCTGTGTTCTTCCCAGAAAAACAAAAGTAGTCTTTCATAATGAACATCAGAAATAGTTACAGCACTGTGGCTGCAACTCTAGAGTTAAGGGCTAGGAATGAATGTATCTCAACTTTACTTTCAGTCGCTTGCAACAGTTTCAAAAATTATCTTTCTGGATGAAATGTATCAGGTTTGGTCCTGACATGAACATGAATTATCTGAGAAAGACACAAAAATCTGTTTTACCCTTGGCGTTATTTAAACAAATATATGTTCATTTCTAAAGATTATTAGAACTTTTCCATTGCCCGGTGCTTTTTTTTTTTCCCTCCAAACTTGGCATATCCTGCTCCTACTGAAGTTAATGGTAAAAAGATTACGAGAAGTGGGATCAAGCCCTGTGATTTGCTAATCAGGGAGTCTCTGAAGGACTGGTTAAAACCAGTGGAAAATTAGAATCCAGCTGATGTTTTTATGAATAGGAAACAATTTTTTAAGAAGGGTTTTGATGATTAGAAGAAAGAAAAGTATCGAACTATATTCTGATGATCAAAAAGGGGGTTACGGCAATAGAAAAATACCAACAGAACTATGGAGAATAATCCACCTCTAAATTATTGATGGTATGCAAGAAAATAAAAATGCTTCCAAAAACCTCTCATTTTATGCTTAAAACTTAATTCCACGCTTTTAAATTATGGAAGCAGATTATTTTATTAACTGACTTCCACCTAGCAAAGAAAAATAGTCACTGTTACAATACAGAATTTAGGAAGGCCTAACACATGAAACCCATGTTCCATTGTAACTGAAGATGTGTCTTATGGTATTTCTCGATATTAAACAAACAGCCAAAGTGCTTCAATTAACGGGTATTTATGCATTAATAACTTACTTTTATTGCCTACTAAGGCCACAAGTGGCTGAATTTCTGATTCTTCATTTGCTTTCTTTACCATATTATACCAGTCTTCTAAATTTTCAAAGCTCTGGTAATTGGTGATGTCGTATACCAAAAGGACACCCTGAGAAGAAAAGATATATTTGAAACATTACACATTGACAAAAGTTATTCATTGCAATAAGTTACTTTTAAATTCATATTAAGTTTATTTTTTAAGATTCTCCAAAAGCTGAGATGCCACTAATTATAAACGTTTTTATTATTACTTATTATTGTAATCCAAACTGAACAGTTAGAATTCAAGCAACTCCACTAAATAAATACTTTATGAAGATGACAGATACAAAGCTGTACACAGACTTTATTACTCAGATATTAAAGGTACCACATAGAAACATAATGGAAATTAGCAAAGAAAAACAGCAAACAATATATTGCTTATAGTAGAATGTCATTGTCCAACATTTACATTTCTTTTAAAAACCTCAAAAACTTTTCAAAATGAAAGTTAATATTGTAAAAACTAAGTTGTAAAAGGGCTGCTACTTATCTAGCTTTCACCACAGGTTTCCAGATTTGATTTATTTTTTTTTTAAATTGTGAATCATATATTTCTTATTGTCTGCTGCTTCTATTCTCTCAGCTGGGGCCAAAAGCCAGCTCCATTCCCTTACTGTTGTAGAAGACAAGTATTGGCAGGCTTTTAACAAAACTCTAAGGGCTTGATCAAAAGCTCAGCATAGGTCAATGGAGAGACTCGCATTGACTTCAATGGACTTTAGGTCATGTCCTAAGTGAGAAATATTCAAAAGACAGATATTAATCAGGTGTCCCATAAAGTCCATTATTTTGTAGCGAAAGTCCTTCGACATCCTGACTTCTCCACAGTCTTTAGCCTACCCTGTCTCTTCTTTTTTCCTCTATGGATTCCATGGTCAGCTCTCACCTTCATTCTCTTCTCAATTATTGACTCCTTTGTCCTTCTCTCCCACTGTTCCATCCAATTCAATATCCCCTAGCCCAGACTCACATCCAAAATCTGTTTCTGCTGCTCCTGTTCCCAGCCTTCTATATACCTCTAAAGAAAATCACAAAGACCATGTAGTGTTCATCCACTGCAAATCCATCCTTTTCTCCTTATGTATCACCAACTTCCTTGCAAAATGGTTTTACCATTCCGTCAAAAGGCCTGCTTATAACCTACAACCTACCTCTCTGCACAGTAGCGTCAGCTTCTTCAAAGAGATTGACAAGAACTAGCATGACCTCCCTTTCACGCTCTTCCCCACACAACACCCTTTCCTCTTTTATCTCACTCATTAAATCTAATGCCTTGCACCAACCATTCCCTTCCAACTCTTCCATCACGAGCTCCTTGACTCCATTCCTCCCACTTACTGATCTCCTTACTCCTACTCTACTCATCCTTCTGAAAATATGCAGGGGGAAAGTAGCAGGTATACAGTAAAGTTACTTTCCTAACTTTGAACATCAGTTATACAGTAGGACTTGGGGGGGCGGAAAGCAAGGGAGTACTAAGAGACTGGGACAAGCCTTGCCCTCAAAAAAGCATACCCATGAACAGATCAATCAAGGTAACAGTTTACTGAAGGTGTTCACATGGAAACTCAAAATAAAGATCATTGTGAACTGGAGATGAGCCATCAACTACCAAGAAGAATGTAAAAGATGCAGACTGCCTACTAACCAAGTGGCTATTCTACACAAATGGATTTTTGAGCAATTTGTGGCTGTTAAAAAAACAAAGTGGCAGAAAATAAAGGAGAAAGATAAGGTCTTGAAATCAAAAGATAGACCCCCCCTTGGCAAAGACCTACCTTTATTCCATCTTGACTTGGCCAATAAGGCAGCATCTTAGTAAAGGCAGAAAGCTTAACACTATTATCATACCCGACAGTTGGGATGCCAACAAAGTTATTGGTTATTTTTAAAACAACAAAAACTGCACTGTATCCCAATTTTTGTTTTACTAGTGTAAGCTTTGTTGTGAGCAAAATACAGTGTTGTGCCATGTCTAATGGGAATGGAAAAAGGGGAGCACAAGTGTAGAGATAGTTTAAGTAAGGAAAACAGAAAATGAGAAGGAGTATGTGGCATGCTCCTTCCACCTCCAGTACTGCTTCCTTCCCCATTTAGCAGAAAAGCATGACCGTCCCTATCTCAGATAGCTCCAGAGTTCAGAAGACACTTGGGCAACAGCGGCATGTAAAATAAAATTAATGCAGAGTAACATATTTTTAAAATGTTTATACCTATCATGATGGGCTGGCTGTTTCCGGTATCTCTTCAGACCATCATTGTGCTGTTTCAGGGCTTAAAGCCAAGCATTAGCCCCTGCTCCCACTTAGGAGAAAAGGAATCCCACCACAGAGGTTTCATGGAAGATACTCTTGAAGTGAGTTTTAGCAACTGTAACTCCCCAGTGACCTTACTATCACCTTCCAGGCCATCTCCAACACTGCCTTAAAAATGATGTACTTTCCTCAATCATTCCCTGTTTTTGAATCCTTTCAATGATTGTCCCACACAACAAGTTTAAATTCTTGGTACTTACTCCTAAGGTCCTGCACAATTTTGCTATGGCCTGCCTACCTGCCCGTGCACGCACGCGCGTGCACACACACACACACCTCTAACAATACCGACCTCTCCCTGCTGTTTCTCTTTCTCCCACTCTAATCTTTAGACTTTTTTCCAGGTTACCCCGTATGCATGAACTAGGAGATCACACCCTCTTCTTAATTAAACAACAGAAGCAGATGCTGCTGTCTGAACTAATGGAAATTATATAGGATTGACAGTGTTTACTACTCTCTCCTTTCATCACTTGGGGCTTACTTTGACTGCAACTCAGGATATCCACAAATTGATATTTGAAGACAGCATTGGGCCTGCTTCCACAATGGGTTACCCAGGTTTTATATCAATGAAACTATTATTTGAGAGTTGGGCTGGGAGGGATGCAATAGAAGACAAGGACAGACTGCATTTATGGCCTTTACACTAAACACTAATCTGTAATCTTATTTTTGGCCCCAACCAAAAGATGATGTAAAATACTCTATCAATGATTTATTCTGAACTTTACAATTACGAAAGTTCTGGTCACAACTTCATATTTAAGATTTAGTTCTGTTTTCTACTAAAGCAGAGATTTAACCTTCATTTTCTTTGAAAGAATACAGTGTATCCTCCCCAAATTTACAATACTTTAAGTACAGAGAGAACAGATATAAAATTCAATAATTGTTATTTCCCCAACATGCACATGAAATACACTTAGAAAGGAGCAAAGATTCCTGTGGAACCTTATAGACTAACAGACGTTTAGGAACATGAGCTTTCGTGGGTGAATACCCACTTCGTCAGCTCATGCTCCAAAACGTCTGTTAGTCTATAAGGTGCCACAGGAGTCTTTGCTGCTTTTACAGATCCAGACTAACACGGTTACCCCTCTGATACTTAGAAAGGAGGCATTTTTAATGGATACAAATTTAGAAAGAAAAACAATTAAAAATTAGCCTGGTAACACAGAAGTAGCACATTGCCCCATCATGAAAAAGAAAAATGTTTGAGAACTGACAGAGGATACCACGATGTGAACAGTATGTTAATTCTCTACTCTCCAGCACATATTCCCTGCTTGCATAACAACATTCTGGCAATTGAGACATTATGCCTACCTTACTGTACATGTGAGTGCTTTTTGTTTCTGAATAGTAGAATATTTGCAAAAATAGTCCACTGGAAGCTGAGTGTACTGCAGAAATGTTTTGCTGGTCTCTAGAGAAGGTATGGTCCGCACTATTCTTATTCTATTAACAAGCTAATTTATGAAGTAGCATATGCCAACTCTGAAGGATACTTTACACTAGAGATATGGATAGGGTCTTCAGTTTTACAGCTCAGAGATGGGAGTTGGTCTAAAACATATTTACAGCATAAATGGTAGAACTGCAATTCTAAATGTTTTATAACAGTATTAAATAGAATGATACATAATTTGACACTAGAAAAACCAAAAGTTAAGAAGTTTTAATATTTACAACAACAAGGAGTCTGGTGGCACCTTCAAGATTAACAGATTTATTTGGGCATAAGCTTTCATGGGTAAAAAAAGTACTTCTTCAGATGCATGGAGTGAAAATTACTGATACAGACATTATATAATGACACATGAAGAGAAGTACATTTGAAGAAGTGTTTTTTTAACCCACGAAAGCTTATGCCCAAATAAATCTGTCAGTCTTTAAGGTGCCACCGGACTCCTAGTTGTTTTTGTGGCTACAGACTAACACAGCTACTCCCTAATATTAAAAAGATTAAAGAAAATGCTAATCCAATACTTTCATAGTTTAAATATTTTTATTCTCAATGCTTTTAAATTATAGCCCTATCCAAATGATAGGTATGATTATGAAAGAGCCGATTAAATTTTAATTTGAAATTATTAAATTTAATTTAATGCTCATAAAATGCCTTAGATTAAAAGTAATAGACACTGAAATCTTCTAGCCACAGAACATACATAGTTCAATAAGCGGCAGCTTCCCCCTACAAACATGCAGAGAACACTCATGCTTACAGGTAAGAACGTAGTTCATGTCTATGCCTATTAATCATCAGCTTCTCTGGAGAGACTGACAAAAAGGTTGCCAAGATTGGCAATTCTGTGATGTGGCCATATTCTCACTAGGGACTAGATGCAAACTACACAGCTCACAAAAGGACAAAAAGCAGCCAATCAATCTAAGCTAATATCCTTTATCTACTTGCACCTTCTTTTGTAAATTTCTTAATAAGTTTTCCCATTGTTAACATAGGTACATACAAGTTCCTTATAGTGATAATTATCACAATAATACATTAAACAAAAATCTAAGTTAGCTTTTAAAGGGTGCCTCAACCCGGCTGTTTAAATAATATTTACATAGCACCTTTCGTTCAGAAAGATCCCAAAGCTCTTTACTGTCTGCTAGAATCATTTCAGCCACCACAAAATTCAGCCACCTCTGAGGTGGAATGCAGCAACCACATCATTCTGGGCTAGCAACACTAAAACAACAGTTTTAGGAGGGGAAGTAAATTACAAACTTTTTCAGCTAAAAGTACATGGGAAATTAGGTAGTTACATTGAAAATAGACTGAGACACCAAGGTTAATACCACTCTGATTGCAAAACGTGACATAGGAAACCTGGAGCTCTGTTCTATGCCTCAGCCACAAGATGGCATCTCTAAAAGTACCATAACCCTAACTTCCATCCTGGAAAGTTGATTCTATTCTGACTCAGAAAGAAGGGAGCCACTAATGCCATCTTCTGCAGCGCCTAGAATTTCTTTGGATGCTCCTCATCCAAGTATTAAGCACACCCAACTGTCTGATTATGTCATCTGACCAGATCACAGATTAAGATGACATAGGTACAGGATATATTGTTTACAATGGCTTGTATAGAATCTGTATCTATCATAGGCCCCAATCCATGAAAATGATGCATATGGGTAGACCTCTGCACCCATGTGGCGTCCATTTGACTTACACAGGCAAAATAGTCCATTCAAGTACAAGAAGTTGAAGAATCAGAGCTTGACATGGTTAAGTTCCTTGGGGAAGGGGACAAAGCAACAAGAAAACTACCAATACTTAATAATTAGTTCTATGCAAATGACACATTACATCATCTGCCTTAAGAACTGAAATTATTGCCTTTTGCACACTTAATAGAACCTCAATATAATATTCTGGATAGATATTTATGCAGTATATGATTGCTTAGGTCATACATCCATTTCACAGTTAACAAGGCATTAAGGGCCAGATTTTCAAAGGTATTTAGGCACGTAAAGATGAATATAGGCACCTAGTGAGATTTACAAGGCACCTATCTGCATCTTTACGTAAATCTTTGTAAATTTGATGCCTAATGATCTGGAATTTATGAACTCACACATAAAAGTGATTGGATGTGAAGGGGCTGACTTGAGGAAAGATTAAAAGAACTAAACGGCAACATTTTGAAAACCACATTGGTGATTTAGGGACTTAAGTCACTTATTCAAAAATAATTTTGGCACTTAGGAGACAGAATCCCATTGACTTTTCAATGGGAATTAGGTGTCTACCCTGCTTACATACTTTTGTAAATCCTATTAGATACCTATCTGCATTCTTAGGCGTTTAAATACTTTTGCTAATCTGCCTCTAGTAAATGGAAACTGGAGCAGTAGCATATTTAAAGACACTAAGTAAGTAGGTAATCAGGGATTTGGAGCAATCAAATTTTTGAATTGCTCCGCTCCAGCTCTGGGCAAAAAACTATTGCTCTGCGCTCCAGCTCCAAGCTCCACTCCAAAGCCCTGTAGGTAATAATTCCTTATTAATTTTTTGCTTCACAAATATCATCATATATTTTGTCTTAATTAAATATCTAGCTTTGGCTTATTATAATGATCAAATACATTATTCAATAATTAAATCATTTTATCTATGAAATAAAAGATCCAGGGCTGAAACCTTACCTTAATATTCAATATGCATTATATTTTCACATTACTTAATTCCAAGATATACACATGGGTCCAACAAACAAAGCAACTGATCAGGATGCAGTATTTCTATTTGCACTTTTTAAAGTTAGACTTTAGCATATCTCGTAGCAGGTTACCAAAGTACAAAAATCTCTTTAGGCAAAAACAGATCAAGTCAGAGTGCAGATGGATTTGCCCATTTCATCCCTCTGAACAACCTGATTGTATCTTTAAAGAGCAGTTAGTTTTGGGTCTGAATTAAGGTGACTTCTTATAGTTGTTGGTGACAAGGTGAGTAACACCAGCAATTTCAACTGCCTGCTGTGTTAGAATGCAGGTGTATGCAGCTATATGCTCTGCCTATCTACTCCCTTTCTTTGTACTTCACTATATTGCCTGCTCCCAAGAATTTTGCTATGTACTTAGACTAGGATTCTTCCCTTCAAATTCCACATGGTGCCCTATTTAGATCTTCCCCTTTTTTGTTTCCATTACATCTTAAGATTCCCTACACTGAAGCAACTTTTAGTCTGGAAGAGAACAGACTACAGATTCTTCCAGAATTATCCATTCTGTTTCATTCGTTCGTCATGGAGGCTGCTGGGAAGCGAATGCTAAGAAAGTGTTCAGACCAGCCCTGGAAGGACAGACATCTTGGCATAACACTTACTAGAATTAAGGAGAGGGAAACTGACACTAATTTATTAGAAAGTTGCAACTAGTGTTGTTTGTTTATCAAATAAAAGTAGCTTTTGCCATTCTTAGTTATTTTAATGGAAATGTTACTAGATCACTCAATGCTGCTAAATTACAGATTACTATGATTTAAAAGAACACAATCAACTTTATAAAAATCACACTTTGGTCTGAATTTTTTGGACCTACTATTGCTACAAGAAACTCCTAAAATCATCAGTGAAAACAATAGAAGAAAAAGTATTAGTGTTCATTGGGAGCACTGAATAGTCAGTTTCACCTGTTCCTTGGTAGGTTTTTCAAAGGAGAGAGAAAAATCTTTTTTTTTTTTTTTTAAATAAGTAAGTGTGGTTGTAAAACCACAGACATTACCAGGGTGACTCTGATGTCAGGTGTAATACTTAAACTACTTAGCTTTTTTTAGAAATTGACTAAATTTTAAGACAACGAGGTCAGTTTTTTTACTCTATGAATTTGCAAATCCTAGAGTCACTTTAATTAGCAGCCCCTGCTCTATATTTATTAGTGTGATGCCACGCCTCTGCTCTTGTCCAAGTCCTAGAGCCATATTCTTCCCTTTAATATGAGAAGTAGAGAGCAGAAAATAGAAGTAAAAAGAAAAAATACATGAAAACAATACATTTTATTGTATACATTGTCTATTGTTCCTATTGCAACTGCCAAAAATAAAAGAATGTAGTACTTAGTTTGATGTTACTAAGTCAAAAATAAAAATATGTGCTAGGGCTATTAATTGCCGTTAACTCACGCGATTAACTCAAAAAAATTAATCATAGTTTTCATCACTGTTAAACAATAGAATACCAATTTAAATTTATTCAATTGGATGTTTTTCTACATTTTTAAATATATTGATTTCAATTACAATGCTTGACAGTGTTCATTTTATATTATTTTTATTACAAATATTTGCACTGTAAAAATGGCAAACAGAAGAAATAGTATTTTTCAATTCACCTCATACAAGTACTGTAGTGCATCAATCTCTTTATTGTGTAAGTACAATTTACAAACGTAGATTTTTGTTACATAACTGCACCCAAAAACAAAACAATGCAAAACTTTAGAACCTACAAGTCCACTCAGACCTACTTCTTGTTCAGCCAATTGATAAGACAAATAATTTGTTTACATTTACGGGAGATAATGCTGGCTGCTTCTTATTCACAATGTCACCTGAAAGCGAGAACAGCCATTTGCATGGCACTTTTGTAGCCAGCATTGCAAGGTATTTACGTCCCAGTTATGCTAAACAGTCGTATGCCTCTTCATGCTTCAGCCACCATTCTAGGAACATGCTTCCATGCTGATGATGCCCATTAAAAAAAATAACGCATTAAATTTGTGACTGAACTCCTTGGGGGAGAATTGTATGTCTCCTACTCTGTTTTACCAGCATTCTGCCATATATTTCATGTTATAGCAGTCTCAGACGATGACCCAGCACATGCTGTTCATTTTAAGAACGCTTTCACTACAGATTTGACAATACACAAAGAAGGTATCAATGTGAGATTTCTAAAGATAGCTACATCACACAACCCAAGATTTAAGAATCTGAAGTGTCTTCCAAAATCTGAGAGAGACGAGGTGTAAAGAATGCTTTCAGAAGTTTTAAAAAGAGCAACACTCCAATGCATAAACTGCAGAACCTGAACCACCAAAAGAGAAAATCAACCTATCTGCTGGTGGCATCTGACTCAGATGATGAAAGTGAACATGCATTGGTCTGCGCTGCTTTGGATGGTTATTGAGCAGAACACATTATCAGCATGGACACATGTCCTCTGAAACGGTGGTTGAAGCATGAAGGGACATATGAATCTTTAGTGCATCTGGCACATAAATATCTTGCAACGCTGGCTGCAACAATGCCATGCAAATGTCTGTTTTCACTTTCAGGTGATATTGTAAACAACAAGCAGGCAGCATTATCTCCTGCAAACGTAAACAAACTTCTTTGTCTGAGCAATTGGCTGAACAAGAAGTAGGACTGAGTGGACTTGTAGGCTCTAAAATTTTACTTTTTGAATGCAGTTATTTTTTGTACATAATTCTACATTTGTATGTTCAACTTTCATGATAAAGAGATTGCACTGCAGTACTTGTATTAGGTAAATTGAAAAATACTATTTTTTTTGTTTTTTACAATGCAAACATTTGTAATCAAAAATAAATATAAAGTGAGCACTGTACACTTTATATTCTGTTTAACTGAAAACAATATATTTGAAAATGTAAAAAATATCCAAAACTATTTAAATAAATGGTATCCTATTATTGTTTAAACAGTGTGATTAATCATGATTTTTTTTAACTCGCTTGACAGCCCAATTATGTGCACATCATTCCAAAACTGCATCTCATACATCTACATGTTGTTGCAATATTTTGTTTAGTCCTAGCATTCAATTAAAGTTGCTTCATAAGCTTTTGGCACAAAATTAATTTTCACTGTATGCAAGTTCTGCAAAAAATATTTAGCTACCTGGTTGCCTCCTTTTGTTTGCCCTCGTATAACCACACTTGCTTGTATGAGCTTAATGGCGTAGGATTGCTCTTAATTTCCTCCTTCTACTTTTTCCCCTCAGGGGGCATCTGCTCTCGAAGCAGCCAGTATATCTGCTATACCATGTGGATATCCAACAGCCTTTACTGTTTACTGTGATTGCTTTTCTCAACTCAAGCCACAATGCACGGAAACATACATCTGTTTTTTGAGAGTTGTTAGGGATCTGCAAACTAGCACCTTTGCTGTTTTTTTTTTTAAGCCCAACTCAAACCTCACTATATCCAAAAATAAAACTTGCACATAAATCAATGCTAAAATAAATTTTAAATTAAGCAGATGTTTAATTTTGGGACTAAAAGTGTTTTCTGAAAGAGTATGATTATGAAAGCAAAGTTGATCATTTTTTATTTGTTTTTACTGTACCTGGGCTCCATAGATGTATTTATCCAACATCTTGCCTCCTATTGTTTGCCCCCCGATATCCCACACTTGAAGAGTAACATTCAAGTTTCCTGAAAAAGAAAAATATGCAGAAGCTGATTTCTTTGAAGACACTGATTTGATGAAGTTAGATGCAACTACATTCAAAATGTAACATTAAAGCAGTTGATATAATTCCAGCATATCTGTAAATACCTTTTGCAAACACTTTCTTGTACACCTAATAAATATTTGGTCCAAATACGTAGATGAACAAATCAACTGGGAAAAAAAGTTAATCCCTTTTAAATTACACTCATTAAGATCTAGTAAGAATACAGCTAGACATGCACTGCATCTCATTGTAAGTGTTCTTTGGAGGAAAAGAATTAGAATGGTATAAGGTACAATTTTCCTAAGTCAAAGTTTAATAATGTATTTTAGTGAAGTAATCTGAAAAGAAGCTTAACAAAACAAATCTTTATACCATAATAGTTGCATTGTCCTTTATTTCTAGTAATATCAACCTAACCACATATTTTAACTCCCATGCGCCTGTTCAACTGTCTTAAACATTTAAAACTGGGATACATGCACAGAGTAACACTGCATTTTGGGAGAGATGTTACCAATACTACTGTACAGTTAGGTGAGTATAATGGAAACGTTAACACAATCCTATTTTCAGGGTACAAAATCCTTCCTCCTCTGCCCTCCCCACTTCAAAGAGGCACTCAGCCATAAACCTGACTTGGCTTACAAATTCTCAGCCTCAGTTATTTTTTTAAATCAATCAACAGACCATCCTTTTTGGTACACAACTCCAAGTAACTTTACGTTCAGTTTTGAAGACCATTACTCTATACTGTAGATAATATTGTTTGTTTGTTCCACAACCCCTAAAAAAAACCCAACAAACAGAAATACCAAAATATGCTGAGACATTAAAAAAAAAATCTACAGTCCATGCAGACCTGCCAATTCAATCATTCATATAGTTGTTAAAGTCCATTGCATCTAAAGAACTCAATTGTCCACTGAGTCATTTTTAGATGTAATGAAACAGATGTATTCTATGAGCAAACAATCCAAATTAGCACACAAAATATATACACACATAGATCTATGCCAAACTGTAACACACACACACACACGCATAACTTGACTGTCATCTTTTATGATCAGATAACTTCTACAGTACAAAACTGATTGTCAGGAAGCATCAAACTCTAGTACAGTAAAGTTCAATACAAATTTTCACCGATCTAACTACAATGCATGCATTAATAATACTTTGTATGTATACAAAACTATAACTTCCAATTAATTTTTATTTCTAGACAAAAATGCAATAAAGTGACAAATTTCACATGTCATAAAATTTAAATCTGACATTTCTTAACTCATACTAATAGTGTGGTAGGTAATGGGGGAGGAAAGAGCAAAATATTATTGGTTAGAGAATTTTACCCTTAAACTGGATATTTATTATTATATTACAAACTTTATGTTCTTGAGCAAAATGCTATCTATTCACCCATAAAGAAACAGAGTATTTACATGTAGAACTTTCATTCGCATTAAATGAGTTACACAAGTGAAAACCCCACTTCTCGATGAAAATTTATTCTACCGCTTTGTGACAGTACATAGTAAATTACAAACATATACATGGAGATACTGTGCTTGGGCTACAAAGTGTAACAATTACATTTTTATAACACATTTTGTTTTCTTTTGGTTAAGTATTCTGACTTTTTAACCAAATCTTTTTAAATTGGTATGTATGTCTCAGATGTACATGAATATTTCATGTACTTACTAAAAGATTCAATCTATGCAGACTACTAAAAACAAGCCTTACTTATTAATCTGTTTTTAAATTTATGAAATCCCCTTCTTAAAAACAAAGAATATTTATGGAAACAGTGCATTTCTGTTCAATACTCAAAAATAACTTTTCACCTGTAATAAGAAACATATCTGTTTTCACAAGGCATTGACCAATTCTTAAGTGTTGCTTTTAAAACCTAGAGCATAAATCTATAGTGACTACAGATAACACAAGAATAAGTCTTTCATAAACATATATGTGGCATGAACAAACTAGCGAATCAGTACTAGGAAGCAACTATTCTTCTTCAGAGGCTAACCAAATTAAACATACCCAAAAGCCCACCAAACAATGCATTCTGCAGTGTCCCATATCTAACTTCACTGTATTTGTTCTATTGCTAATTTACCATTTCATTCATGCTAGGTATATGGAAAAATATATTAGAAATAGTATAACTTTTTAAAACAAAGAAATTTTAGAATCGTGTGTGTGTTAAAATGTTTCCAAATTGATTACTATCCAACGTTGGAGACAAACAGAAGTTATTGGGCTCATTATAGGGGTAACTGGGTGACCTTCTCTGGCCTGTGTTACACAGGAGGTCAGACTAGATGATCTAGGTCTCTTATAGTCTTAAAAAAATATGAAGTTTTCCCCTTCTATGAAGATTATAGAAAATAAAATCTTGTTTGTCTAAATAAAGCTTGATTGTTTCATTCATGTTAAGGGGACTCCTATCTTAAATTAAACTAGAGCAGTTACTGAAATTCATACTGATTATCTAAGTGATAAATTAGTATTAACCCTATACTGCTTCATATGTTTTTTGCAAGATTATTCCATGTTGTGTAGTATCTATTTTGTGATCAACTCTTTAGGATAGCTATGACAGTAGAAAAAAATCTGAACAATATGACTATTTAAAATTCAAATATTAGATATGGTAACATTAAATTTTACTTTTGGCATAAAATGTATTCTATCTACTGACCAATTTAAAGGAAGTGTATATTAACTCTGAATGTCAATAGCAAAAAAAAAGTTTAACTACACATGAAGAAAAATGTCAACAGTTCACTTTTTACAGCTATAGTATCCTTTCTCTATGCACCAAAATTAATGAACCAGTAAACAATTATAGTTGAAGAATTCCAGAGAAATTGCATACAGTCCATTGATGACAAACAAGAAAATTTGAATAGAGTTTTTCTGTTTGTTTATTCATTTGGTTTACACACACATAGTAGAAAATGGCATGCAATGGGATGCAAAAAATGAGTAAATGAGAACTTAGTATATAGGTTGCTTTTGGTCTGAACTGAAGCCACTAAGAGGATTCAACAGTGACGTTTATAAAAGTACGCTTGGTGCATTGGTTAACCTTACTTAAAGTGCTGCACAGTCAAGATAAAACTAAAAACACAAGTCTGCCCACTTCTTGTACTGAAGACTTAAAAAATCATTTTCACAGTAGAACCCTGTTTAGTGAACTGTACCCAACCTCCCTGAAAGTATTTTGACTATGGCTCTTAAGAAGCTCTATCAGCAGAACCTCTGGCTAGCAGATACACTATTTTAAGCCATAAAATCTGAAGAGTGATTGCATCGACTTTACAGCATATTGGATCATTAAATATACTGAAATGGATCAATATTTGGAAAATAATTACCTGGAAAAAATTTCATGGAGAGAATTTGAGTAGCTGAACACTAAAAATCATATTGTTCACAATTAAACTAGTCAAAAATACTTGCAATGTGTATTAAATTGTTATTTTATTGGACTAATCAACTGGTAAAATGATATTCCACTTCCTACTGTAAAACTATACCAGTTACTAAAAAAACTGAAAAGTATAAGACTATACTGGATATACAAACATTCCAAAACAACATTTCATTTTTATCTACTAATATTAAGTTACTATTTGTACTATAAATAAATCCTAATATATTTTATGAGGATAGAAAAATATATATTTCTGTTTGGTTTTTAAACTATCATTTCAATTTTGAAAAATCTGCTTACATTTAAAATCAAAACATAAGTTAGCGCTATTCCAAAGTCAGTTATCTACCACCTGTCCTACTAAAAAATGCAAACTAGTGCATGTTTTTCTACTGATATTTGCATACTTTTGTCTAGTTATATGAATTCACATTTAGAGAAATATTAGTAACTTTGAATAAGCAAAACTAATATTTGTAATCAACAAATTAAAAGAATATATTTACTGAGGGAGTGCATTCCATAGTTACTTTTTGAACTTTAAAACTCTTCCCCCCAAAAATCTGACTTTTCCATACAAATTTATCCCTCTAGAGACAAAGGGACACAGTGAGGAATCCAGGAGGAAATGCATCTTTCTTGATATAAGAAGTATTTATATTTTACAAACACAGAAATAAGAAAATATACATAGGCAGTCACTATTCTATATGTTTGGGTGTGATTTACACCTACACTCTTATAATGAAATATAATTATGGAACATAACAATTATGAATGGGGACAAAAGTATGACACTTCTCGAAGTTTTTCACCCAAAAAGAATATTTAGAAACCTAATAATGTGCTAATAGCTTCTGTATGTTTAACAGCTGGAAAAAAACTTGCAAAAGTACAAGTTCTGAGCATACATGCTGCAGGATTTGTGTACACATTCCATTGACAAGTGCTGCTGTAAGTATTCTGCATACTTGTATTTCTAGAGGAGCAGGCAGGACAATAAAAAAATACTCTATCCATTTTATACAAAAATAAGCACACGGAGTTGGAACATGTGTCAAGTCATACACAAAAGAGTACAGTGGAATAACTCAAAATAATCTTAAAGAACATAATCCTTTTATGTATTCCTGCATTCTATACAACTTGGGGGAAAAATAACATAATAATTAGAAATAATTGGCAATATAGTTTCAACAAAATAACATTCAGAACACTGCATGTTTTCATGAAAGATTGCAGATTTCATTTCTAGTTTGCTACTAGTAGGTTACCAAAATAAATATAGAACTTGCATCAACTTTATCATACCTGATTGCAACTTAATACTTAAAAGCGCTTTTTCCAGCTTTCATTTATTAAGCTCACCATGGTAAATTGCTTTTAATGGAATACTTTCATGCTTACAAATTGAACAGCCACAATGAATGAATGGTTCTTTTTATACCCCCAATTGTTCAGAAACAAACTTTAAGCACTAACCATTCTTTTTTATTATTTTTTGCATTTTCCATGCAGTGTGTGCAACTGGCATCTAAATAGTTTCTTTGCCGTCGTGAACTGAAACATCTTGAATGCTCAAACTGTATTTTTATGAGTGCCGAGGGACCTTAAATTTTAGTGGTCTATTAAATGCCAGCAATTTCATGCTGCCTTGTATAAAACAGCATTCACATATTAGAGCACAGCGATTCCATAGGTACATTATACTTCTCCCCGACAACCCAAATACAAGTTCAGTGTATTTTAGCTAAAAAATTAGATTTATTTCAAAATGCAAAGATATTTTCAGTTAATACATAATTATATTTTGTTTATGTTATGTATTGTACTACTATCCACTTGAAGAGGTTAATCTTAAGTAATATTTTTTTTAAATGTGGCTAATAATGGTTCTAGGAAAATAATGTTTTATCTTTAAAGAAATAAACAACCAATACACAATCCTTTTTCACTTGGTGTCTACATAATAAAAAATTCTGAGAGAAACTACCCTCATAGCCAAATTAATTGTTCTATTTAAAAACATCTGCATGAAAAGCACTAGCTTACGTTATGTATTTCATTCTCAAGACCTTGTCTCTGTAAGTTTTACTATTGCCACCACTTTCAATCTAAGACTCTTTATTCTCTTACCTGGTAATGTTATTCTTTTCAAAAAGAAGTCCAGTCCTACAGTCTGTTTGTACTGTTTCCCAAAAGCTTCTTGGGCAAAACGTGTGGCTAAAGATGTCTAAAAACAGAACCATATCAAATTATTTGGTATTTTAAAGGCTGCAAACCCAATTTAAACCAGTCCTAAATCTTATAAAACAAAGGTAAGCAATTTTTTAATCAATGCCAGCTAACAATATTCTCTGATGGCAGACAAGCTTTCTGGCCAGCTTAAAATATAATAGAAGTAGATGATAACGGCAAGTTATGTCGGCAAAAAACAAAGAGTAAAACATTCAGCATGCTTCCTCTATATTTTAAAAAATATTCTGATATTAAAAATGCAGAATTGTATTACATTTTTAATTCAGTGCCAATAGTGCACTCTGCTCCATACAAACATAAGGTGATATGGTCCTTACCCCATAGGGTTTACAATTATTAAAAAGAAAGTCCTGATTTCTACAACATGGGAACATGTATACATCACTAATCACAAACCTTCAACACTGGACGACTACTCTCACACAGATCCACACTGCAACTCTGTATGGTTGCAGAGATCCACTTCCAGCACAAGAACTGCAGGATAAGGGCCTACCTGGGGACTAACCTAGTGCCTGATCCTGCATTTATATGCCTATTGAGGCTACACACATGAAGTTTTGCATGTATTGTGTCAAATAGTATGTTGGAAATTGTTTTCCTAGTGTTAAATTTCACAAAGTTATGTCATCATGAATGTACACTGATACATTGGGCTGCCTTTTGAAATAACAGAGATCTCTCACTTTTTACTAGGAACCTCAAAAAGGGCATGCTTCTAATGACTTTAATATGCAGAAAGTAACGAAGTATGTATTTTCTGTTTCTTCATGACCAGTTGTAATTCCTTTATCAAAGACAATAAAAATATATGATATAATGTAAAAAGGATACAAAAGAACAGAAAACACCAGTTATATGAATTCCTAGAACTGTTGAAAAAAATAACATGATGCCTTAAAAATTAGTGTGATGTTGCTAAAAGAATGTATCCTATATCAAATAATTGCCAAGCATTTATCAGTCTCTTGTTAACATGACATCTACAAACTGCAGAAATTAGCCATATTTCTGCCTCTATCGGTAAGGAAAAAAAAATATCAGGTAACAGCTCCACAAAGCCCCTACACTGCCAGAGACTGACATCCAAAGTGAGCAAATAGGAATCTAGCCAATCTTTAATAAAACACTGAATGACATCAAGCATTATTAAAAATGAGTAGTAGAGGATATCCAGTTAACATACAATACATTACAATAATACAAATAGTCCTGTTACTGTAAACAGACATGTTACACTACTAATGTGAGGGGGGGGCACTGTAATGCTTGCTCTTTTTCTACAACAGCTTGTACCCCTTTTCATGAGAAGTTATTTATACACTACCACCACCAAAGGACTCCACAATTAAAAATCAAGCATGAATAGGGAAATACTGATCCAGAAAGTTATTTGTGAAGGAAATAATACAAGACTTAACAGTTGCTTGATTGTACCATTCATATTCCCATCACTATCAGGGATTAATAGGTGTCTTGAACTCAGAAGATATTATTAAACCAGATCCAAAACCCAATTAAATTAATGAGAATCGTTTAATTTACTCTAGTGGACTCAGGCCCATAGAAAATTAAGAAAATAAATGAAAACAAGCAAACTATAATTAAATAAGCATATTCATGCCATCTGTACCACATTTGGCAGTGAAAAGGTTGAGGATCACAGAGGATGAGAATCCATCTGCCACCACAAAGCTATCTGACAATTATTTTTAAGTACATGTTCAAAATAAAATTGAGTAAAAATGTTGATTGGCATACCGCTAACTCATTCACATTATTTTTGTAATCTAACATTGAGCATTTGATCATTTTAAAAAAAATCTACCACCACCTCAGATGTAGGCAAGTATAAACAAAGTGCAGAAGTGCACCATATAGGTAGGCCTCTTTTCCTGTAAACTAAATGTTGAATTACAAAATAGGAACTTTTCCCTTGTAATTTCCCCTTTCATTAGTGATTAATAACTAGCACCTGGGATGCAGAACAAACTATAAACCCTATAATATGGTCAGTTTTGGAAAATATAAAATCCTAATTTAGATCCATGATAAATAAGCAAACGCTCCCGTTTTAAGGATACAGTAAATACTAACTTCATCACTCTGTGACACTTGATATTCCCAAAAGGTTTCTAAGGGTGTTAATAAAAATAAACAACACATTCAATTAACAGCCAACCAATAAGAGCAACAAGTAATCAACAGCATGGCAAAGTTCTCTTAAATAGCTTTCCTCCACTCTCCTGAATGCAAAGGAATTTATTGCAGAAAATCATTGACTAACTCTTTTAATTTTTTTTAAATGAACGTTAGCGCTCACGAAAGGTGTAAGATTGCCAGCCCTGAAGACTGGAGTTCTCTATTCATTCACAGAACAAGTATTTATCCACAAGAACACTGACAGCAGCAGTTCAAGTCCTCTACACATGGAAAAGTTGTCTCCATGCCCATTCAGGTCCATCCACAATGCAAAAGCTCCCTACGATCCTAAAATTGCTCTCTAGAAGGGTTCTTGAGAAAAGTTTTAGGTAACAATTTTGGCATCAGCCATAGCCTGTGTGGTCAAGGTAAATTATTTTTCATTCCAATGGTTGATGAAAGCCATTCTAGCTCAAAAAAACATTTTCTGTGATAGTTTTAAACAAGATTTTCCCCATCCAAAAAGTTTCATGAATCTGGAGAACAATTTTGTAACAGACTGGGTCTCATTACATGACCTCTCTACTATGACTGCCAACCATTGTGTTGATAGACTCTCTCTCTCTATTTAGGCCCCAGTTCAGCAAAGCATTTAAGCACTTGCCTAAATATAAGCATATGCATAAGTGCTTTGCTGAATACGGATGGCTGACTGAATCTGGGTCTTAATGCATATGCCTGATAATATTTATTTAGCAGCCCAGCCCCTCCCCTTTCAGCTAAAGTTCTTAGGGTGCTGAATTAGCAATTAATCTAATGAAATCATAAAAGTATAAGAACCACAAAGAGCTTAAAAGCCAAAGCAGCAATTTTAAGAATGAGTGATTATGGGGGAATTCCCTACAAACCAGGATACAGTTTCATGTAAGCAGTGAAGCAGAGGAGAAGACTGCTTGCTTATAATTTTAGATCAATCACCAACTAGTTCTATCAGCTGTGCTGGAAATTGTCCATAAATTGTCCTGAAAAAGAGCTCTCCAGCTCAAAAGCTTGTCTCTTTCACAACAGAACTTGGTCTATTAAAAGATATTACCTTGTCTCTCTCCTATCCTGGGACAAACAAGGCTACACCACCACTGCAAACATTCATTTACAGACCGACAAACAAAAAATCAGACTATGTCTGAAAAAAAAGTTGCCATCTGTCAAATGTTAGATGGCAAGTCATGATATATGCAATGACATCCAGACAGTGTCAGTCATGCTTTCTTACTAGCCATTTTGTGGGTATTTGTAGAGCAAGAGTAGGAACTTCCCAAAGGCTGCCCTACTTGCCTTTGCCTCCCTAGGAGGTAAATTTTTCAGAAGTGCCAGTGGGACTTTGGCTGTTACCTCTGGATCCAACAATAAGGTTTTCCATCAAAGGTTTCCACTTTACTAAACCCATTGAGAAATTTACTATCGCCATCTAAAAATTAATCTGTATCCCCTCTCACCCCACCCCTTCCAATTTATCATGTCAACTCTCTATTTATAGTAACAATCCACACTGGACCACAATCTGCACCAGCACCAAATTGTAAGAATCTTAGGTGCACAAAATGATAGGAAACTGTAGGGCAGAAAATGCTTTAATTTTTGTACTGGTTATGGAGTAACTCAAATATGGATAAATTTTCAAAGAAGAGTCTAGTTTATAAAAACACATTGATCTAAAATTTTGCTTATTCCTAGTTTACAAAGCAAATAATTTTATAATTTTGATTTTTTGGCCTTCCCACTCCACCGCAACTCAATAATGAAAAACTGTCCTTTAAAAGAAAAAGTGGCTGATAAATGTTTACAGACAACTTATTTATTTTTATTATCTAGGTTTGCAAGCCTGAATGTGGATCTCTGAATAGCTCCTCCATTTGCAAAATGGAGAAGACGATAGTAATCTAAATGATAGTGGTGAAGTGAAATTTAATTAACGTTTATGAAGCACTTTGCAATCTTCAAATGAATGGTGCTATAGAAGTACAAAGTATTAGGTGGGTAGCGAGGCTATAAATGCTAAATACTTTTTAGCCAGAGAAGGAAATTCCAGTTCATTAATGGCTGAAAATAGTTATGTGATGAGCAAGCAAAGATTTACTTCCTCAGAGATCAACAATAATGAAGTCTGAAATTATGTTGATCATTGAGGTTGTAGAATTTGAAAATAGCATCTCATTACCCACAGATCAATCCAAAATTTAAAAAAAAGGGGGGGGAGGGGAAAGATCCAGGAGCAATACACATTTGAGAAGGTCATCTCAAAGCTGATGTAGGGAAAGAGGGTTTTAGGATTCCTACCGGGGGCAAGACACAGTTAAGTTCCACCTTTTGTATCAACCGCGAGAGTACATGTCCGATAAATTCAAGTCCCACACTCAACTGGAAGGGAGAGAAGGAATGCGCACTGCCCCTTATCTCCAGCTCTGAAGCCTTCTAACTTTGGGTGGGGGGGGGAATCCAGCTATTCTATTCTTCCTCCAACCTCCCAGTAGGTAAAGGGATGGTACATTTCTGCTGCTCTACCCACCCACATGACCTTTATTTTTCCAAGACCTCCTTGCCCATGAATAGCTCCAGAACCTAGTTCCACAGAAGGACAGCTTTCCCGAGCAGCAGCAGAGCAAAACTAGTGTGGTTTTTGTTAGTTTCACTACTGCCAAGTTTCTCAACATGCAAACCAATGAGTGTGTGGAAAGATGTAGAAGCAACATCCAGAGACTGACACCATTTTTTCAATCTATATTAATGTCACTAATTTAAAAAAAGTTTGGTTTAGTGTCTGGAAGGGAGGGGTTTGACAAAAACTCTGGTTCCTGAAGTTTGTTCCCTTCTCTCTTTCCCTCCTCTTCCTTCCTATAAAAGAAAGCCTTTTCTTTTATACTTCTGTTTATTTTTGCTTAACTCAATCCTCCTTTTCTGTTTCAGATTTCTTTTGATCATCTGGTTTAATCTATCTTCCTTATTTTTGTCTAACTCATTCCAACCCTTTTTTAATCATCATTTTTTTCCTCAGGTTGTGCACTGTTTTTCCTATTTTTTTCCTTTTTAATATTTTCTTAGCATTTTTTTAAAATTTTAATCTTTTCTTTATTTTCTCCATTTTAGTATATTGTTTTTCTTCTGGTCTGTGTCTTTGTATTTCTATCAGTCGCTCCTCCATTTCTATTATGCTGTTACCATTACTCCTCTCCTCCAGGAGCAGCACTTCCACTCAGGTCAACCTGATTTAGACTCCACAGCTAACCTGAATCATTCCCATTTCCCTTGCCACTCTGCCACGTCACCAGTCAGGTTTAGCCCATCCATCCCTCCATCTCCATCTATGGAGGGGTTGACGGTCCTAATCTGAGTAGCACTGTGACACCATCTTACAGGTCTCAATGCCACTGCTGTGCACTGAGTGCTAGATGGGCTCACTCTCCAACCCTCCCCTCCAAGTCTCATCTTTCAGCACCCCCACTCTACTCTTGTGGATGTTTATGTAGCAAAAGACACTTAGTGACCTTTCCATGACTTCCATGAGTTTTTTCCCACATCTCTGTCAAGAAATTTTCTAAAAAAGTGAATGGGAGTGAAGCACTGCTCCCTGCATCATGAATGGGGCCACTACTCGGGAAGAGAAATGGAAACACTGTCCTGGACTGGAACTGCCATGAAGCTGTCTGAACAGTTTTGTTTTTAAACTACTGCAAGCAGTTCCATAGAGTTTAAATCATTCCCCCTCTCTCCCAGGCGTGACACCAGAAGACATGCAAGTTTGCTGCCTTCTTGTAAGCTGGCTGAACCATTGTTCCTCAAGAGGCAGGAGACCAGTGTTGCCATTGGTTGGCCTGGAGGAAGAAAAGGAAAATATGAAGCTCTGGATCTCAGAAGGGAATGGGAGACTATATCTTCTGCCGCTATTCCTATTCCTCTCCATTGACTGAAGACAGATCATAACTCCTGCAGAGAGGGGAATGTGTACAGTGAATGGGGGCTGAGTATGTGCACAAAGGAGGCTGGATGAGAAACATACACAAGAGGGAGGCTGGGTGGGGGAAAAGAAACTTATGCTTATACACACACTGTTTTAAGAACTAAGGGGAACAAGTGACAACACAGGAGAGGGAACTCAAATGGTTTGGTCTTAAGAGGTCTCCAAATGCACCTGAACTGGCCCCAAAGCTGTATCCCCCCCGACCCATTCAGGTTGTCAGACCTCTTTTACTTTTGCAAGATTTTCCTGCAAGGCCCAAAGGTGCAACTGGGCCTTCTAGGCACCAATATGGCTGGAAGAAGCCTCTCTAATAGCACTATCTAGGCTAGGAGGGAGTGCAGGGATTTAGATCAATTAAATTTTTGAATTGCTCCGCTCCAGCTCCAGGCAAAAACCTACTGCTCTGCGCTCCAGCTCCGCTCCAAAGCCCTGAGTGTGAGGAAAGCAAAGCAGCCCCCAATCAATGTAACCTGCACTGAGGATTCAGGGATGCAACCAGGAAAAAACATCAAAATGCACCAATGCTTGTAATTCCAGATATGGTAAGAGGTCTTGCCATAAGGTGCTGAACAGCAGCAGTGAAAAGGACTTCTTAGTTTGATTTGTATACTGGAAAAGCTAAGAGCAAAAGACTAGAGCTATCTTGAGCATTTATAATACACTCCTTAGATTGCCACTTGGAATCATTGATCCATTGATTAAAATATAACACCACTTTCACGGCATAAAAGGTTTTCTTTACAACCATTAGAGCTAGATCTCTTTAATTTAAAGAAAAGAGTAAAGTCTATATTTAGCCACATGCCTTTTTCAGCACAGAGAATTTTCCTACTTATCAATGGAAAGCAGATTTTCCAACACCTGCAAACTATATGAAGTCTTGGTTTTTCACCTGAATCATATGTAAACCAGTTATTCTGTGACCGAATTTTTAAATTTCCTACTAAAAAGTCAGTAACAAAGGAGAAATTGTACTTTTGAGATTCACATTCATGATGGAGATTATCAGGTATGTCTCATTAACACATTCAAAATATGTGTAATAATACATACACTAAGGAGTCCTTGTGGCACCTTAGAGACTAACAGATGTATTTGGGCATAAGCTTTCATGGGATATAATCCACTTCATCAGATGCATGGAGTGGAAAATACAGTAAGCAGGTATAAATATACAGCACATGAAAAGATGAGAGTTGCCTTACCAAGTGTGGGAGGGTCAGTGCTAATGAGGCCATTTCAATTAGGGTGGGAGTGGCCCATTCTCAGCAGCTGACAAGGAGTATCAACAGAGGGAAAAAAAATTTGTAGTGACCCAGCCACTCCCAGTCTTTATTCAGGCCTAACTTGATGGTGTCAAGTTTGCAAATTAAATTACAGTTCTGCAGTTTTTCATTGAAGTCTGTTTCTGAAGTTTTTTTGTTGAAGAATGTTGTTATTGAGTGTCCAGGGAGACTGAACTGCTCTCCTACTGGTTTTTGAATGTTACAATTCTTGATGTCTGATTTGTGTCCATTTATTCTTTTGAGTAGAGACTGTCCAGTTTGGCCAATGTATATAGCAGAGGAGCATTGCTGGCACATGATGGCATACATTACATTGGTAGATGTGTAGGTGAACAAGCCCTTGATGGTGTGGCTGATGTGGTTGGGTCCTATGATGGTGTCCCTTGAACAGATATGCAGACAGACTTGGCAACAGGGTTTGTTGCAGGGGTTGGTTCCTGAGTTAGTGTTTCTGTTCTGTGGTGTGTAGTTGCTGGTATTTGCTTCAGGTTGGGAGGCTGTCTATAAGCGAGGACTGGCCTGTCTCCCAAGGTCTGTGAGAGTGAGGGACCGTCCTTCAGGATAGACTGTAGATCCTTGATGATGTGCTGGAGATGTTTTAGTTGGGGGCTGAAGGTGATGGCTAGTGGCGTTCTTTTACTTTCTTTGTTGGGCCTGTTCTGTAGTCTGGGTACCCTTCTGGCTCTGTCAATCAGTTTCTTCACTTCACCAGGTGGGTACTGTAGTTCTAAGAATGCTTGATAGAGATCCTGTAGGAGTTTGTCTCTCTCTAGGGATTGGAACAAATGTGGTTATATCTGAGAGCTTGACTGTAAACAATGGATCATGTGATGTGGTCCGGATGAAAGCTGGAGACATGTAGGTAAGTATAGTGGTCAGTAGGTTCCTGGTATAGGATGGTGTTTATATGACCATTGCTTATTTGTACTGTAGCATCCAGAAGTGGATCTCTTGTGTGGACTGGTCCAAGCTGAGGTTGATGGTGGGGTGGAAATTGTTGAAATCCAGGTGGGATTCCTCAACGGCCTCCTCCCCATGGGTCAGACTTCAATGAGAAACTGCAGAACTGGAATTAATTAGCAAACTTGACACCATAAAATTAGGCCTGAATAAAGACTGGGAGTGGTTGGGTCACTACAAAAAATAATTTTCTCTCTGTTGATACTCGCACCTTCTTGTCAACTGCTGGGAATGGGCCACTTCCACCCTAATTTAATTTGCATCGTTAGCACTGACCCCTACACACACTTGGTAAGGCAACTCCCATCTTTACACATACTGTATATTTATACCTGCCTACTGTGTTTTCCACTCTATGCAACTGATGAAGTGGGTTATATCCCATGAAAGCTTACGCCCAAATACATCTGTTCGTCTCTAAGGTGCCACAAGGACTCCTTGTTATTTTTACTAATACAGACTAACATGGCTACTCCTTTTTGAAACCTGAATACATACATTATGATTACTTTTTGTTGTCTTCTTTGGTACATAGTGACCCTTGCTTTGCCTTATTTAGCATTATGCTAGTAATGGACTTCATGTAGTTCACAATTCTATAACCATGGTGTTTGTTAATTACATTCCTAACCTTCACAGAAAGAAAACCTTGAAAATGTGAAGCAAAATTAAAACACCACACTGGTGACTTCCCATACTCTGAAATAATAGTTCTGACAGATATAAAGTTGCCTCGTTCGTGTCAGTAGTCTAGTAGTTTTTGAAATCTTAAGAACACAAGTTGAATAGCAACATAGGTCACTTTTGATTATATCGGCAGCAACATCCAGCTAGTATGTTTGTCCCTGAAACCCACATTCCCTCCCTCTGCCTTACCAGAGCCCCAAATCCTTTCCCAATGCCAGTCCAGATGCCAAAATCTGCCGCTTCCCCATACAACTTCTATGCTGTTACTATGCCTTGCCAACACAAAGTGTGCAAAACACTTAAAATATGGGAACAACATAGGATAAATTGGCTTTAATGTCAAAATAAACACCACAAAGGCCTGTAGTGATTGTATTATTAGCTTTTACCTTTATTAAGGACTTTTATACTTGATGTTAAGCCAGTTCAGAATTCCTAGTTTGCTGCACCAGAGGGCAGCAGGAGGCAGGGACCTTGCCAGAGTTTGGGTGCCAGTCCGGGGGGGCGGGAAGGAGGGTCTAGGAGGCAGCCTAGGGCCACGGCACCTTGCGCCCCACAAGACAGATGGGGTTGGCCACAGCAGCCTCCCCTCCCACTGTCTGTCTTGGGGGGCTGCGCTGTCTGACAGCGAGGAACCCTCATCTCTGCCATTCGCTGCCTCCAAAGGTCTCTGGAGACCCGACGGAGAGGCCGCTCATGGTGCGGTTGTTCCACCCCCGAGCACCACCGCGCTGTCGGCCTCGAGTCCGAGGTCGCTGGTCTCCCAGGGACGTGGCTAGGGACAACTGCCGGTCCGGCAGCCACCGAGAATCGCCTGTCAGTCACTGGCCAGATGTGGCGACAACGCCAGGCGCGACAGCCACTAGTGACGGGGGCAGGGCCTCGGCTGTTTGAGCTGCACGCGCCGCTAGCCGGGGCTGGGGCCCTAGCACAGACTGGGGCCAGCTGGGGGGCGAAGTAGGCGGGCCCGGTGCGGGGACATTCCGCGGCGGGAGGGGACAGAGAACATCCCGGGGAGGGTTGGGGTGCAGCCCCGGCAGCGAGGAGCGGGGGCAGACGGGCCCCGGCACTGACCTTGCCGGAGGTGCCGTCCCCTAACACCACTAGCTTGAGCTGCCGGTCCGGACTCTCCTCCTCCGAGTCCGACATGGTCCCTGCGCCGGGCGGGGCGGGGAGCGAGTGCCGCTCTCACGACACCTGGACCGGCACAGAGGCCGGAGCCGCCATCTTCCCTTGATGCGGCCGCTGTCGCTAAGGCCGAGTCTGGGCAAGACCACCGCGAGGCCGAACCGGAGGAGGGCGAGAGAGACGGGGCTGCGGACCCAGCGACCGCTCCCCGGCGAGGGAATCAGCTCGCTGGGCCCTCCGCGTCCCTGCACCCTCACAGCCTCTCTCCCCCTCCCAGCGCGATAGTGGCCTGGCCTGGAATTCTGAGAGCTTCAATGGTTTAATCCCTTAGTGACGCCCTGCGTGGTAACTAAGGACCGTGGGGTGAAAGGTCACACAGGGCTGGGAGCGCCACAACTAGCTCCTCCTTCTCCTTTCCCCGGGGGGCGGGGTTTAGGGGATTTCCCGCCCTCTGTTCTGCTGCCCCAGCAGAGCGCGCTGACTCTTTGCCCTCTGTTCTGGAGGTGGATCGGCGGGGGCGGCGCATGGGAGTTTTTCGCCCCCCCCCGCTCAGGGGCGTGGCGGCATCTACTCCCTTCCAGCCGAGCGCTGGGCGAAGAGAGGGAGCAGCGGGTCCTTTTCCTAGGCCGTGCAGAGGCCCCCAGGAAGCGGTGGAAGCAACGGTGACCCCAGGCTACTGCCGTTGGCGGAGTCCAAACGAGAGCGGGGCTGGAGCTGCCCCGGGGGAGATCAAGCAGCGCCACCCTCCCCACTCACCCCCCTTTCTGTACTGCTGCCCAGGCTGAGGAGCTGGGGCTGTAAGATCACTTCTCCCCTTTGTCTCAGTGGTTCAGAGGCGCGGCCCCCTGCTTTGAAGCGCTCCCAGGGAGGCAGGCAGCCTCCTCCCCCCCCAAAGGAAGAAGCCCCTCCAGGGCCTGAGCTCAGGCCCTGTGTTTCTGGCTCCAGCCACCAAAGACTAACGTGCTTGTGAGGCACTGCTCCCCTACAACGCAGCTGAGAGCCTGGGCCGGCCCTTACTGCGACCTGCACACAGGAAGGGTTAAGGACTCCGCCTGGGGGAAACCATTAAACAGGGCCAAATTCGAATGGCGTGGTGACCCTGTGTGCCAGGTCCCGATGTCTCTCTCTGGCTCAGGTTTAGCCCAGCCACTCCCTCTGTCATGCCAGCAGGGAAGGGGCTCTACAAGTACTCAACCAGCTCTGGTCAGAGGCCAAGGGGAGGCCTGCTGGTGCCCCTCCCTCACCATACACTTGCAGAGTAGGTTCTCAGATGTGGGGGTCATGGCATGGCTGGCTCTGTTCTAAAAAAGGGAGAGGTGCCAAAGGTCCTCACCTCACACAGAGGTGCCCCCCTCCCTTATGTCCGGCAGCTATGTGAATTGCTCACTAAGGTCTGACTGGACACTCTTTGATGATGATGTGGCGGGTTGGAACACAGAAACCCCCTTGGGAACTGCCAACCGATGTGTCAAGACTACTTCTGCCCCTGCTTTCCCTGCCAGCTTGGGACTCCAGCACCCTGTCTCGTTGAGCCAGACACGCCAGTCTGCTCCAACCCAGACCCAAGGTCTGAACCACGTGCCCCAAAGCTGCAGACTTAACTGAAAGCACCTTAAGAAGTGTTCCTATCTTTAACACTCAGACGCTCAGCTCCCAATGGGGTCCAAACTCCAAATAAATGCGTTTTACCCTGTATAAAGTTTATACAAGGTAAAGTCATAAATTGTTCACCCTCTATAACACTGATAGAAAGTTATGCATAGCTGTTCCCTCCCTCCCCCGGTATTAATACATACTCTGAGTTAATTAATAAAAAGTGATTTTATTAAATACAGAAAGGATTTAAGTGGTTCCAAGTAGTAACAGACAGAACAAAGTGAATTACCAAGCAAAATAAAATAAAACATGCAAGTCTAAGCCTAGTACAGTAATAAAACTGAATACAGATACAATCTCACCCTCAATAAGTTTCTTTCACAGACTGGACGGCTTCCTAATCTGGACACAATCCTTTCCCCTGATACAGCCCTTGTTCTAGCTCAGGTGGTAGCTAGGGGATTTCTCATGATGGCTACCTAATTTGTTCTGTTCCACCCACTTATATATCTTTTGCATAAGGTGGAAATCCTTTGTCCCTCTGGGTTCCCACTCCTCAACAGAAATGCACCAGGTTAAAGGTAGATTCCAGTTCAGATGACATGATCACATGCCACTGTAAGGGCTTGGCTACACTTGAAACTTCAAAGCGCTGCAGCGGGAGCGCTGCCGCGGCAGCTCTTTGAAGTATGAGTGTGGTCGCAGCGCCAGCGCTGGCCACCTCCTCATGGGGATTAGCTTGCAGCGCTGGGAACCATGCTCCCAGCGCTGCGGCACTGTTTACACTGGCGCTTTACAGCGCTGTATCTTGCAGCGCTTAGGGGGGTGTTTTTTTCACACCCCTGAGCGAGAAAGTTGCAGCGCTGTAAAGCCTCAGTGTAGCCAAGGCCTAAGACTTCATTACCCACTTGCTAGCACACACATATACAGGAAGACTTAAAAGTAAAACAGAGCCATCAACAGTCAATTATCCTGGTTAATGGGAGCCATTAAGATTCCAAACCACCTTTAATGGTCCACACTTTGCATAACTACAATAGGACCTCAGAGTTATATTTCATATTTCTAGTTTCAGACACAAGAGTGATACATTTATACAAATAGGATGATCACACTCAATAGACTATAAACTTTGTAATGATACCTTACAAGAGACCTTTTGCATGAAGTATATTTTAGTTACATTATATTCACATTCAGCATACTTTCATAAAATCATACAGAGTGCAACATCACAGATGATACATACACAACATGGATGAGGAAAATACTCAAAATATCTATCTTGATTCTTTTCTTTATGGGACTAGTGAAATCATCTGTGCTGTCATATAAGTGTAAGTCAAAAATGGCTGAGAACTGACAAATTGGATGCTAACAGACTGTGAATCCTAGTGATTATTTAACATGGTGATACTCTAAACAAAAAGAGCTCTCAGCCCTGTGTGTAGGTATTTCCATTGCTTCACACTGACTCAACAGACATTCTAGGCTTCAGTTACAATCCCAGAATCTTTTTATATAGACTATGGCAGTGCCTATTTTCGGCACTGTACAAACAGAATAAAGGATGTTTCCTGTCTCTAGACCTCTGTGTGAGTTTGCATAGCAAGCGGCTAGCTTGCATATATGGAGTTCAAAGAGGAGGTATTCCCATTGTGTGCATTGTAAGAAGCACATTTGTGCACTTCTTTAAAGCATTCCTTTCTGAAAACTGATGGTTAAAATGGCATCTAAGGGTCCCATTTTCCATCTCACAATGATTTCCAGTAAAAATTTGCTCAGTTTACATAAGGTTTTTTTCTTACTGCCGCTCCTGCAGACTCAGCCTAGGATCTGAGAGCTAATCTGGGTTCTTGTATGTTATTACCAATAATGAAGATTCAGTGGCAAGGATGTATTGGCCCAGAATACATGGGATGCTGCCTAGCTGGCAATTGTCCATGGCCTGGCCTGTATTTTTGCCTAGTTTACATGACCACTTCATGGTACAGTACCCTGCAAACCACCAAAGAGATAAACTAATGCTAACCTCCACAGGAAGACTGGGAATCTGAGTTTCCTGGAAGTTCTGGAACAGCCTTCCCAGGGGAGTAGTGGGGGCAAAAGACATATCTGACTTCAAGACTAAGCTTGATAAGTTTATGGAGGGGATGGTATAATGGGATAGCCTAATTTTGGCAATTAATTTGTCTTCGACTGCTAGCGGTAAATATGCCCAATGGCTTGTGATGGGATGTTATATGGGGTGGGATCTGAGTTACTACAGAGAATTCTTTCCTGGGTGTCTGGCTGGTGAGTCTTGCCCACATGCTTAGGGTTTAGCTGATCGCCATATTTGGGGTTGGGAAGGAATTTTCCTCCAGGGCAAATTGGCAGAAGCCCTGGGGGGGTTTCGTCTTCCTCTGCAGCATGGGACATGGGTCACTTGCTGGAAGATTCTCTGCACCTTGAAGTCTTTAAACCATGATTAGAGGACTTCAATGGCTCAGACACAGGTTTGATACAGGAGTGGGTGGGTGAGATTCTGTGGCCTGCATTGTGCAGGAGGTCAGACTAGATGATCATAATGGTCCCTTCTGACCTTAAAGACTATGATTCTATAATACTGAGGTCTTATGTAGTGCTCTTCATCAATAGATCACAAAAGTGATTCATAATCTTCCATGTGTTTATCCTTATAATGCCATATCAACTTTGCAATTTACAACATACTACACCTTAACTTCTCATTATTCCAATTACATTCTTGCTTCTTTCTCTCAACTTCAATTCCAGCCTGATTTCTGCAGCCACTATCTTGAAAACTGTTAGAAATAGACCTAATGCTGTATACCATTTGAAATTTATAATGCCATATTTCAAATGGAGTTATGCATTACTCTAACACTGGGCTTGTGAGAGTAGTGGTTGGTGAAATCATATCTGAATAACAAATTTTGGTTAGAAAAAAATCAGTAATCAAAATTATCTGATTTTTAAGTATAGGCACCATCTAATTAATTCTCCACCTCCCCAGCTGTTTTCTTGTCAGTTAATGTTATGTAGCATTTGTTTATATCACTATTTGTATCTGGATGATGATTCTTTCTGTTATGGTATCAACATAAACACTTCTTGTTTGCCTCTTCAAGAGGAGTTACAACTGCCCAATTAGCTAACTGGCAAAAATGTTGGACTTTGTCAACACTGGGATTATTAGCCACTTATGTAGCCACATCGATGTTGCTGTACTAGTACCAACCTTTATTGTCAGTGTAGTGTACTGATGTAAGCAGCATCAGAACAAGTCAGTGCTTACACCATTGCACCGTGTATGTTAGGGGCTTGCACTGATGCAGTTACATTCATGTAGCCACTTGGTGGCTAACAAACAACAACAACATTAGACAAGGCCTTAAGATGGGGGAGGTAACCTGTAGAGTTTAAAATAATATCTGGAATATCGTCTAGTCTTTCCTGCTGTATTGGATGGATTCCTTTCAAGGACTCAGGGATGTGGACTGGGGCATATCTCAACCCTTAATTTAAAGTATTCAGTCTTTGACAAAAAAGCTTTATCTCTAAATGAGAATCAGGAACCCAACTAAACAGATGCTAAAGGGACACAGTCAACTTAAAAATAACAGTTTTGTCTGATGTTTTGTTTTACTTCCTATTAGAAGTAACACCTAAAATTATTGTATGTGGAAGATTAGAGAAAATGTATATTTATTTTATTTTGTGCACTGAGTAGCACATTTTGTACAGTTTCACCATGTCTCCTGGATTGTCAGGCCCCAGTCCTGCAATCACACAGACTGCAGGAATCTGCCTCAGTGATTTCAGTGTCATAGCTAGTTTCCCTTGTTTGTTTGGGTCTTTCACACAGCAACAGAGACGATAAACATTTTTTTAAAAAATTGGAAAATATAATTGTAAAACAAAAATTGGCAGAGGGACTCAAGGGCAGGTATAGTAACTGAAACTAAACAGTTATATTTTTTAACCAATGAGATGACAGGTTGACAATGTCCTTTTTATAACCAAAATTTAAAAAATCTGAATAAAAAATCATTTCTTCTTTCCTTGGTAATTGTGGGGTCATAAAAGCTTCAATCCTCCATATACACACATTATAACCCCAGTGAGTTCAAGGGGACTACTCATGCTGATAAAGTTATTAATATACTCCAGTGTTTGCAGAATCAGAGCTAATAGTTACTAGTTCTCCAATAATCGAGAGTTTACGTGGGGAAAAAAAAAAAAGATAGACAAGACCTGAATTTTTAGTGTAAAAAGACAAGCAGAGAAAAATCTGAAAATTTTCTCATACATCAGAAAGAAGTAAAAAATCGCATACCCCTTCTATTTTCCTGTGCAGGTCGCCATTAACTTAATTGGGCTGTGGTGACTCTGATTGACCTATCCAACTTCTGAGTGGTCAGTATCTGAATAGGACTTAAACAGGGAAAGGAAAGGAACTGAGACAAACATGGACTTTCTTTTATGCTTTGCTACTTTATTGAAGTTTTGTATGATTAACACTAAATAACATTGAAAATGAATGTACTAAGGTAGTTAACACTTACACTATAAGGCAAGTGTTTCATGACTCACCCAGGACTGAGAAACAGTCTGGCAGACCAGTACAAATGTTCTTGGGTCCAGTAAACTTTTCTGAACACTGGTTCTGGATTAGTGATCAGAAGAAGAAAAATATACTTCCCAGAATATGTTTACATAACCATATTTTAATAATTTTTTCTTATACTAGAACTGTTAATAAAGAATAGTATGGTCCTAACGTAGCATAGCTGCTTATACTGTTCATGCACAACACAGATTTCTGAACCTTTATTACTTTTGAAATGTTTTTCCACAAAATGATTAGTTTAATATTTTTTCCTCCTTGAGGATTACGGTCCTACCAAATGTGAACTTCACATGGACAGTTATCTTGTGTTCAACACACATGTGCACAGCAATTTAACTACACAGGTTCTTCTTTCCCCATCTTCTAAATAACTGAAAAACAGTTGCTCAACATTTCTCAAAAAATTCACCTTTGGAGAACAGAAGGTTTGAGCCCCTAGAGAAGAGATTTCAGAAAGTGTGTGAACAAATACAGGGGACTGGAATGGAAATACTTCTGAGCCTTAACCATAAAGTTTACTACCACAAGTATAATAGAGAAACATTATATGGAAGACTTTGATGGTGCATGGTATGACTGTCTTCTTTGCACACTGCACCTCCTTTTGCATGCTCCTGTGCAGATGAGAGCAACTAATTTAAGATAAGCAGCAGTGAAATTGGTGGAAGCCCACCTCAGCTGGTTAATTTCACTCCATGGTCTGTTCCTGCACTATGAGATAGGGAGAGTTAAATTAGACAACACTGAAGTGCTCCCACTACCCGCTAACAGCTGTTTATTTTCATTTAGGTGCTTTACTTCAATCAGGAATAGGGGAAAAGCAGTGGAGCAGCAAGGGGAGGGGAGGACAGGGTAGGAAAGGAATGGACCAGTTGGGAGGGGAGAAGATATTCTGCCATGCATGAGAGAAGGGTAACGGAAAGGGGAAACAAGGAGAGGGGTGAGAGATAGGAAGAGTAGAAGCAGGGTGTGGGAGGCAACCAAAGACAGTGTGTGTGTGACAGTAAGAGAGAATGAATGGAAGCAGGTGAATACGTAGATCTGGGATAGAGGAACAGACAGGGGAAAAAAGGGTCAATGCCAGTATTGAAAACACACACCAAAAAATGACATAACTCTTAATACCACAATAGATAGATCTTACACGTACAATTTTCCTTTGTAGTTCATTCCTTTTCTTTCAGTTTCCTTTATGAGTTCTTTTAGCTTGAGTATATTTAAGGTATGAATACTCTTGCTCTAAGAAAGTGAACAACAGAGTGAGAAAAACCATGTAGCCCCAACTCTTACCATCTTCATTAATTTAACAGTGCCTTGAGTACATACTTCTGATTTGCTTAATAGCTGTAATTAAAATAGGATTAAAAATCAATATTATGCAAATACTGGGAAAACAATATATTAGTCTGTGTGTTAAAAGGCAAACCCGTTCATTAGTAACCTCTAAAGACCTGTGAAAACTGGCAGCAGGAGGCATACAATATGGATACAACTAGACAACTCACATCTCAATAGACCTATTATGATTACTAGCTACGTGAAAGTCGGTGACATGCTCAATTCCTCATTTTGCATTTTAAAACATGCCCATAAAATTAAAAAAGCAAACCAACAAACAAACAAAATGTGGCTCAGCGAAAGAGTATGTCATACAAATGTCCAAGTTGCATTATGATGTTAAAGTGGTAACAAGTTTTAATAAAATCAAAAACAGATTCTTCACTCTGTTACACTCCTTTTACATTTTACTTTAGTGCAATGGAGTGGAGAAGCAAGCTCCAAATCCTTATGCAACTTAGTTGTTCATGTTAAGCAAACTAATTAAGTTTTGTACTGCGTGACTTATTGTTATCAGTGTGTCCCTTCCAGGGTAACTTTGGAACTGAAATGTTTTCATCATTTTTCACCCTTTTATCCTGTTTATTATTTTCTATGCATCAAGAATGCTGCATAAGACACAAAGTAAAGTCAGTGTCTGCCCCAAATAACTTGCTATTTAAAAGATGAAAAGGAAAATATAGGGCATACTGAGAAGAACTGAAATTAACAAACTGAGTACATTTTGCAGAAGTGTCTTTTCTCATGTCTGGTAGGTACACCTAATCCTCATAGTCAAACTCATTTTATGCATCTTTGCGAACACTAGGGAAGAATCTCAGAAGAGAGAGCTTGAATGGAACTTTTACTTACAAGTGTTTTGTTTATTGTAAAATCCAGTCTTAATTGTGATACTTGTTCCATTTTTGTTTTACTCTCTGTTTAAATGTTATTTGAATTTCCTTGTAAAAGGGCTTTATTGATAGTCCTGAAAAACCTCTGTTTATGCACAGAAAAGACAGAAGTGTAAACTCCATGAATATGCCTTAGCCTTAACCTGGAGTGACCAGCTCTCCATGTGAGAGGGTAATTTAGTCTCCATTCTCATTCAGTCTTTGGCCTGTAACTTTGTTTTCCCCTATGATCGTTGATTTTGCCATGTGTACATTTTCTGCTACCAGTTGAATTAAGACTATCTTATTTCACACAGGCCACCAAATAACCTTTAAATGGTAATGACTGCCAGTGACTATTGACCTGTCTGGATTTTATCTGAGGGGCCAGAGGAGGAAGAGCGAATACCAATCTTCTAAAATATCTAGTCTCCCATTTCTGCATGCTAAATAAGCTACACTAAATGATTGCGGCTTCCACAATTTAGGGCTCATTTTCAATCCTTGCTATCTATTTAGACGTGTATTTCTTCATAAGTAAATGCATACACTTTGCATGTGAAAACACATGACTAGGTGGTCACAAGCAAATCAGGGTTTGTGTGTGAACATGCAGGGTACAAAGTAAGCATTTTCAGTGTGAAAATACATATATAAACAGGGTATGAGCACATCCTTCATGTGGAGTGGTTGTAACAAGAATGAGTCACTTGTGTCCCCATTCCATCTGGCTCTACTTTAGATGTCCTTCCACAAACCTCACCGCAACAAGAGGGTCATCAAAGCAGAATGATACACACTCCATGTGTGGGATAAGTTAACCACTATTAGAGAAAGTGCAAAGTAGTCATGATCTGGCTCATCATTCAAAGTGAACAAAGAGAGATTGAGTCAGGGGATCAGTATTTCAGTCCTGAGCTATTTTCCCTAGTTTTTTCTGCAGAGCTAGTACACTCACCATTTCAACCAGAATCCCGCTGCTCCATAATGATCTCTTTCGCTCTGCAGCTAGACACTGATTTAAAGTCCATAGAAGACCCTGAGGCCACAAGGGGACATTCAATGCAGTGTTGACAAGTTCCATTGGGAACCATATCCATTCTTCCTCTGGCAGATAGAACATTCACTACATGTGTTTCACCAATGGTATTCTCACCTTTGGAAAAAAATCAAAGCCCAAACAGAAAAATTGGGAGGGAGCTCCATTAGAAAACTCCCTTAGTCCACAGATCCATTTACGGTTTTGTGTTGGTCTAACCCCTTTTCTCCCTTAACTCTCAGTACATTAGAGACTTGCATATATAAAAAATCTGTTTCCACTTCATCAGTTACCATCTCTAACGTCTCTACTGAATCAGTTTTAAATCTGTGCGCATTTGGGGGGGGGTAATTTGATTCTTTTGATATTAAATTAAATATTGTAAACAATAAAATTGACCAGATTGACAACTGAGTGGAAATGGAAGAGAATTACTTGTTACAGATGTAAAGACAGGAGGTGGCTTTTTTCTGTACAAGACACTGAAATCTTCCATGCACTGCGCAAAACACAGCAGGTTGGTAACTGGATAACACAGGGCCAATAGTTAGGACTGAAACAGCAATTCTAATCTGAGATACCATAAAGAACCCACACTGGACATCTGTTCTACAGTTGTGTAGATAGACAAACAAGCCGAATATCTCCTATCAATAATAAATCAATCTGAGAAAATAGTGATCTGTTTGTGAACATTTCACTAAAAGGAAAAGCAGCAAAAGCAGTTGAATGAATTATTCATTATGTATTATTTACCCAGCTGTCATGATAATGGGTCATAGGTTAGTCATTTTTTCTATGATCACCTTTTGCAGCTGTCAGAGTTCAGGGCAACTGCACCTGTGTTCCCCTTCCATGGTCTACCAAGGACACCTACTTTTAGGCCTCTGGCTCCCAACCATTGCCTCTTTTGGACGTAGACCCACACCTCTCTCCCTCATGACTGTTTTTTCCCCAGGCTGCGTAGTTGCCTGCCTATACTGTGATATCCCCAGCATGCCAGATCACCTAAAAGGCCAGCATCTATACTTGGATTTCTCTTCAGAAGTTATGAACAGAGTAATTACCCACAGTTATGTTACCACACAGCTCTTTATAAGCAAGCACATTTATTCTTAAGGTGAAAGCATTATAGAAAACACATTAAAAACAATAAAAGAACCTTCTCACAAGCTAAAAAGCTTAGCAGAGGTCACCCAAACTCCTATCTTGGTCTCTGGTACGTGTCACTGCTTCAAAATCCATAACTGGGTTTTCCCAATGGTTACAAGTTCATAACTGTCTCAGATTCAGAACCAGAACAACGATGGATAGTTCAATCTTTCCCTTATACAATTTGGGCCTTTAATCTTGGCCTCATGTAACAGGTGATCAGCAGACAATGACCCACTCCTCAGGGCATAGCTTCAAAAGGCTAGTTTTGCATTCACCTCCCACTAGATATCCCTCAGAAAAACCACTTACGACTTCTTGTTCCAGAAGTACATTCTTGCCTGGCGCATTGTTCACAATAGCACTTTGAACTCCTAGGTCTCACATTTGTCACACACGGATCCTTGAGGGGTTTCATGCAATTCTGACTCACAAAAATACATAGAATCATAGGGTTACAAGGGACCACAAAGGTCATCTAGTATAACCCCATGCCAAGATGCATAAGCAATTAATTTAATACAATGGACCCCAAAAATACTTATATTAATTTAATAACTCTTCTAAGGATATGGCAGGAAATTGCTATATCTGTCACAGCAGCAATAGTAATTCTTTATAATTTCCATACCCAAAGCACTGTACAAGTATGAGATAACTGACTCACCTAGCATCCTGTGAAAGAAATCATAGTACTGTCATCCTTTTTTACAAAGACAAAGGGCCAGATTCACAAAGGTACCTTAGGCACCTAAGTCCTAGTATTAGGAGCCATTATGATCCACACACCACTGCTCAGCTGCCACCTAACCCTGTAGCTGCTTGAACTCACTTGGTGCCTAAACCTCCACTGTAAAAGTTCCCTCAGCCCCTAAGTTTCTGCCTCTGAACATGCATGCTGCTGCCTCACTCTAGGCATCCAAAGACCTGTCTCCCACCTAAGCCCCAATGCCATCCACAAATTGGGGAAGGATAAAGCAGTACCTATTTCATTTGTGGGGTCTGAGCTGGTAGGTGTGCTCTGAAGCTTCCTACCAGACTAGTTCCCATTCAAAATCTGGATGGAAGAGGAGGTGCCACTACCCACCTTATAATTTTTAGCCCAATGGGCAGAGCACTCACCTGGAACGTGGGAGACCCAGATTCAGTTCCTCCTTCTGCCTGATGGTCAAAAGGATTTGAACAGTGGTCTCAGGAAAGTGCTTTAGCCATTGAGTACTGAATTATTCTGATGTGGGCATCCATTAATCTCTTCTGTTGAAACTGTTTCACTGTGGATATATAATTAAAGAGCCATAGTAGTAGGGGAACTAGACCCTGCATCTCCCATGTGGGAGCCCTCACTACCAGCCTATAGCGTCACACACTATCTTACAGTCTTTTTATTTCTGGCCCAATATATAGCTAATCCATCTCTGCTGCAGTGCATGCTACCATGCTGTTGAGTTCAGTCCTGACTTGAGCCCAGTAAATCATGTATTTGCTGAGAGTTGTTAAAATCAAGACTGAAGGGCCATTCCTTCCTAATTAGCTCCCCAGGCACCTCACTTTTGTTTAAATAGCCTATAGATGGGGTAGGAAAATGTTCTGAGCCATGATCCACTGGATAAATGAGCCTTTGGCCAAGCAGCTGCTTTTCTGAAGCGAATCCATGTAGTGTTGTGTGCTGAGGTTGAACCCCATAGCTTATGGAAAATATCTGCTACCAGGGTCACAGCTCCTTAAATCTCAATCCTCACATCCCCAAAGGTGAGACAGTAATGCCCCTCTCCTCCCAAGCACTGTTGAGGCTTCATTGCTCCATCTGTTTATCTAACTGATGCACATCAAGCTGAAACCACTCCATTGAATGCAGCATTTCCTGTCACTCAGTAAGAGGAAAAACTGCATTGAGTATGGACACCATGGATCTGATTCTCTTGTGTGGTCATTTACCCTACTGCAAGGTAAATATGAAATGAATGTGAAATGCATTCTGATTTAGTATCCTTCACTACACACTGTGCACTGGTGTAGGGGAATGGAGGATCAGGCCCAATGTTTCTTCCACCATCCCAAGAAGCTCCATATCAGCTGGGCCGCTTCACCTCGAAATGCCAGAGCATAAGGCAGAGATGACAGAAGTACCAGAGAAGTCAATGTGCATTGTCAGGAGATGATCAGCGATAGGAGAGACATTCAATAACTAGATGCAGGTGTGTAACTTGTCATTATTTCGTTTTGAAGTGTTATGTTGGATGGTTATTTTTGTCACTGCCCAGTGTTACGAACAAGCACATTGCATTTGCAAGCATTTACTGAACAATTCTTACTAATATTGTAAAAGCTCACCATGCAATGGGTATTGTTTCTTGACTTGGATGGTAAAGGGCTAGAATTTAAGGCACATTTTCCATTCTTTCCCTGCTATATAAAAGAAACTAAAATAGGGATTATGTGTAGTTACTTCCTAAGCAAATATGATTTGCAAAATTAGATGTCTGAGTCAAAGTGTTATGAACTTTCATTGTCAAAACTTGCATTCAATCTGTTTGGGTGTGTTATCAGAAGATTTAATAGCATAACTCCTACTAAGCGTTTTATTTTGGTGCTATTTTGTGTATAAAAAAAACTGATTTTCCCAGGGAAGTTTTGGATCTATTTGGGGGTAATTTAGAACAGTCAAAATTTCAGGCATTTTTGACAGAGATTGGGTTGTCTTCAGTGGGCTGTGCATGTAGACCTAATGTGCATCTAACCTGTAGAGGAGAGTTAGCAGTTTGATGGATGTACAGAATAAAGAGAGAGAAGAAAGAAAATATTGTTAGGAACAACACATCTTAAAATGTTAGAACAGCCTCTGTTACTTTAAAAATGCATCTCTATAACTTTGATAATCATATACTTCTGTAAACAAGGATTACCTCCACTGAAATCAGTGAAATTACACCAGGGAAAGTGAAGGGAGAATCAGGCCATTGTTACTAACACCCTTGATTTTACAAGTGAAAATGGAGTTGATAACTGCAATTTTAAAGTTACGTTAAAAAAATGTTGTGACTAAACAGATTATTAATTTTAATGAAATATCTAATAAATCAAAGCACTCATCACATACTATATGGGTGTTGAATAATGGGCCAAATCCCTGAAGTTTTTACTCTGTCCAAATTCAGGCAAAGGTCCCATTGACCTAGGTACGGACTTAATAAAAACTATTGGAGGAGTTCAGATTTGGTCCAGTCATATATTAAAAATAAATAGCATTCACAACCAGTGTCAATACTTAAGTACCTTCATCTGCCATTAAACTGGTGGAATACCACTAAAAATACACCTCTGTCAGGTAAAGCATGAAAACTGAGATGCAAGCATAGAACTAGCTTTGCAGACTCTGGAGTCTCCCCCGCTGCAGCCCATGGTGCATTGGCTGGAGTGCACTGCTATAGTTACTTGTAATCACTGAGAGTACACATTTTTGCAAATGTAAATATAATTTTCAAGTTGACAGTGTCTTTTTAAAAACATACATGTACAGCATAGTTAGGCTTGGAAGGGTTCGATTTTTATCATAAATGTCAGTAAAAATCAGCTTCGCTATACGCACACAAACCAACAAAAAAAGTATTTCCAACTACAATCAAAGTTTAGAGGTAGGCAAAATAAGAAAAACACTGCTTAAGAATTAATTGGAGTCCAAATCCACTTATTTAAAATTTTGAATGAGGCTTGTTACAAGGGGACTAGCAAATCAGTAGTAAAAACAGGTATGATTTGTTGATTAAAGGATATTTACTTTGTATATTTTGACATGAGATGCGAACAATTTGTGTTTTAACAGTTTATAAAGCTCTAACTTTTAGAATCTCAATGTCTACTGTCATTAAATAATTGTCTGGTTCCCCCATAATTTCGCACAACTGTAAAAATTTAAGATCAGTAAAAATATTTTAACTGCTTTAAAATAAAATTTTATATTATCCATCAAAATTATTTTTTTTAAATTTGCCAAGAATAAGCAAAGTACATGATGGGATTAAGGCCAGTATTCTGAAGCCTACTGACATCATCACACTTCCAGAGGTTGGAGTGCTTCTATTCCACCCACCTCTGAAATGTAGCAACTTTTCAATAGAAAAAACTCTTGAAATGCTACATAATAGTTTAGGATAGAAAGTGACAAAGAATTCAAAATTCAATTAGAACTACAAGGAGAATTTAAGACAGAAATATAGCTACCAAACTGGAATGTATTCAGAGCACAAGGGTAAAACCACTGTTCTGGCAAAAACATGTTAGTATCCACGCATAGGCATGACCTGAGTTTACATCACAGCTAAATGACTGATTTTTTTTCAGTAAGTTAAAATAATGGTATGTGTGTTTGTATGCATGCATATAAATACTAAACAGTTGACAGCATTTTTGCAAAAAAAATTCTCATGTCCAAAAGATCAGCTCCTTTGCATTTTTACAAACATCATATTTATTACGTGGTAGAGAAATTATATGTATTCAATGGTTTATAGGTTAAAAGCACAGAGTCACTACAGTCATATCTGAATTTAGTATCTAAGGGCCAGATTTTCAAAAGAGCACAGATTTCATTTAGGCACCTAAATGAAGCGGCTAGATTTTCATTTATCCTCAATGCCCAGCAGCGCCTACTGACAATAGTGGGATGTATTGGATGCTGTGCAGTTTTGAAAATCTGGTCACTTCTTAGGTTCCAAAGTGGGAACTAAACTCTGATTTAAAACATCTGGCAAAAAGAAATGTATGTACCCTTCGAACCATTTCCTGCAATCCTCACTCAGGCAAAACTGCCATTGCATCAGGCCCAACAGTGCCATTCAAATATGAGCAGACACCTGTTGTCATTTAGTTCCACAAGAATTTTTCCAAAACATTTCCTGCTGTATTGTGGTATTAACTGCCATGTGCCAACATTTTCACTCAGCCTGCAACTTTCAACATCAATATCAAGCTCAGTCAGCTGGCCCTTGGGCCAAATCCTGTTCACCTTACTCAAGAAAGGAGTTCCACTGAGATCAACAGAGCCACATTTGGCTCCAGAGCAGAGTAGACTGGACTGTGTGACATCACTGCTTGCTTTATTTTATTTTTTGACTTTCTAGAACTTTGTAAGAAAAAATATGTATAGTCTACAATATAAAAGCAACTGAAAACACAAGCCAGTCAGCCTATCAGTGACATGAGACATGCTTACCTGGGTTCTGACAAGGATATTATGTGAGCAAATGTAAATAATGGAGCTTTAAAAAGCACCAGTTTAAGAATGGTGAATGGTTCTGAGCTGTGCTTATACAAACTACAATTTAAAAGGCTAGAGGCCTCATTTTGAGCCACTAAAATTCAAAGTGACAGAAACCTACAAATTTTTATTGCTGTGCATTTAATAAAATGTACATTTACAAGCTGTCAGTTTGAAATGTTGAATAACTGGTAGTTTAGAAGGGTGAACAGCAGTTTGGGTTGTGTTTGAGGTTCATTACTACCTACTTATAATGTTTCTCAGATACTCAAAATAATCCTTCAGCTCAAGCACTTTTGTTATCTCTATTAATTCAACACTGGCACACAAAAATCCATTGACTTTGCAGAAAGGTCAGCAAAAGGAATTTATCATGTTCCCATAAAGTAAGGTGTAATTAAGAGTTCCCCTTTTGCTTGTTTAATGTGCTAATACGAGAACATTAGGGCCAATGTCCCATCTATTGCTTCATTTCAGCAGCTGTCTGGGTTTTTGTTAATTTATGGACTCAATTATGTAGACTCTCTTAAATCCACAGCATTGGTGGGTGGTAAGGTAGATGGTTAATGAAGAAACATAGGGTAGGAAACCCCTTTAATGCCTGTTTTATGTGCATCTTGGGTAATGTTTTTTGGAGAACAAGGATCAAAGATTGTAACTTTAGGAAACTCTCAAGCCAGGAATAAACGAACATGGTTTTAAGACACCCCTAAAAATTATGAGAGGGCTAATATCCCTATGATTTGTGGTCTTTTCTAAAATAAAATATCAAACCAAATGTTTGGCTCTGTATAATAAAAACAGGTTATTTAATGGTTTCCAGGATGAAATGTGAGAAATACCTTTCATAAAGGCTTCCTAATAGTTATGTATTACAAGGACTTCCTCATTTTCAGCATAAACGGAGACTCCTATAGAAACTGTATTAGATATTATTTATTCACATGCCCTCGAAGGGACTACACATGGACTTTTTAAATTAACACTATTTGCAACACTTCCCTCGTGTTTTCACTAACAATCTCATACGTTTTGGAATCCCTACCAGAAATTTGTCATCACTTACTCTAATTACAAAGTCTTCTACTACTCTAAAAAGAATACAATGAATTACAGTCTATACTTTGTTTAATTAAAAACAAAACATTGTTTAAGTAACCTTGAGGTTGTAACAGCCTCACCTCAACCACCCCCCAAAAAACCCAACAGGAAATGTAAAATAAACATTGGTTCACCATTCTTTACACACCACTGGGCCTGGCATTTGAGAGAAAGTGAAATTATTTAAAGATAAAGTAATGGTTTTGTAGACATTCTGCAGTTCCGCACACATTGAGGCTCTACAGTAAAGAAGCTCCTGTGTTTGATACTGGATATCAAACACTGCTGCTCCCTCACTTCCCCCAATGTGAGTGTTGAAAATGGTTGTCATTATAGCGTGGACAGGAGTCTAGCTTTGTTATATGTGTCATCTAGTGTAGACAGGACTGTTTTTCTTAACATGTCTCATTGGTACAACTTGGCTGGCAGGAGCAATGTTGGGAGCCACAAATGTGGACAGGCCACAGATGGCTGCTGGCATTTTAACCTGTGTTGTCTGAGTTGCTCGAGTTTGGCTAAATGGCATTTTACCCTGACGAAACGAGCGCTCCCACTTTGATATGGACAAGGGAGTCCCATTGATAGGAGCAAGGGTGGAAATATTTTTAAACTGTGAACACGGTCTTGTCTCTGTCTACAAGTTTTCAAACCATGTTAGCTTCTTCATGAAGAACTCAATTTGTGAAAAACGTGCTTCTCAGAAAGCTTCAGAAATCAGTGGAGAGTGGGTCCAACCAGGTCATAAAGTGTTCTACAAAACCTTGTTGTAACCTATCAAACCAACTGATAACACAATTAGGTCCAAAACCACAGAACTCTCAAAACTGTGTTAGTATCACCAGTATCACAGGCACAGTGTCTCAATGCAATTCTCCAGAAAAATGCTCACACTGTTTGAAAGATCATTGTATACAGAGTTTCCGAGCTCTTTCCTTTTCTGAAGGCACAACTCACTACATATTGTATGAACTGCAGCAGCTGTCTATGCAAGGACACGTTGTGTTTTCTAAAGTTCCTCAGTGGTAAATATTGCATCTCCAAATTCAGCATAGACTTAATGGCAAAGGGGACAGAGCTGTGCAATAGATTAGTATGAACCATTTTAAAATTCATTACACAAAGGAGACTAGATATTACATATGATTGCCTCATGAGTCATGAATGATGATTACAGCATATAAATATGCCTGTTCTACCTGGATGTGTTGTGTCTTCATGCTTCAGACTCATTAGGAATACATTAGTAAATCCTTCACAATAACCTAGAATCTCTTACTACTATTATACTATACTCTTTAATTTTTTCCCCCAACCAAAAGTCTAATTCCATTTTACCGTGTTGCTGGCCCATTAGACAGGTTTCCCAATGCTTAAGACTTAGCTTGGCTGTGTCTGTATCAGAGGTTCCAATAAGCTGTATAGAGGACATTGAATAGGCCTTCTGAGCCAGGATGAATGTCGCCATACCATATGTTGCAACAAGACACTTAAAGTTGACATTTAAGTTGTTATTATGCTTCAAAATAAACACCCCTTGAAATGAACGACTTAATACCTTTCTCACGTCTATTGTTTTGGGCAATCTGCAGACTCAGGCATCAGTTACACATTTAGAAATTTTTGTCTGTAACACAAAGGGCTGGAGATTTTCAGTTTTTAAATAGCAGCTTAAATTCTAGAGCACAAGATGGCAAGCACAGAAAAGCAGTGCCAACTTGACAAGGTACCAGAAGTTGGTTCAGTTCAACATTTGAGGAACAGGATTGGGAGCAGGCAGCACAGCACTTTTCATGACACTATCCATGCAAATCTAGGTAGGAGGTAGTCCAATTCTGTGGTCCATTACTTCCCTCTGAGCAGCTGCAGGGGCTCGCAGTCATTTGCAGAATGGATCCTGCAGAAGAAGGGTAGGCTAACAGAGAAGCAGTATTCCCTACAGGACATCTCTTGTTTCTGTGCAGGGCTAGGGAGGGTATGTGTCTTCCAAAGTCATTTGCCCCACAGTCTCCTCCCACCAAGAGAGGAAATGTAGGAAAATTCTGTGGCAGAATCCTCACCCTACTCTTCCATAATTGTTTGAAGGACGCGCTTTTACTCATACTTTCTTCAGATCTATAAATCACCTATCTTCAATATCAGAATAAGGGAGCAATAAGTTTACTAACTGAGGGCCAAATCCCCTTAAAAGACATAGAAAATATGTTTACAATTTTTAAACACCATGTTTTAGTTTTATTACTTGTTTCATGAAGTTCAGTACAAGGAAAAGAAATTAACTAGTGCCATTCCAGTGAGCACTTGGTGCACTTATCTTTCTAGCCCTTTAATGGACCTGAGGCCCCGTCTTTCTCCAATTGAAATCAATGGCAATATGCCAGTTGATGTCAGTGGGTGCAGGACTGGGCCTTTAATCCTGCTATTCTCACCGAAGTATGATTTCTATTGAATTCCATTTCTTGAATACAGGCAGCTTAAGGGGAATAATCCTTATACTCTTGAATATAGTCCCATTGATTTGACCCAAACGTGTAAGTAACAGAAAAAGGAACCCCACCAGATACTTATTTTACACAGCAAAAGCTGCTTCCCAGTATTTTAAACATAGGAATCTGACATATTTTTGTGCATGTCTATGTAATATATACAATATACATACTATATATAGATATATATAAGCTTTACAATAATAAAGAACAGTTAAATTAAATAGAAATCGGTTATTAGAAAATACTGTATCTCACCATGCTTTTCAGAATGCTAAGTGCAAAGATTTTTGTTGTAGTTTGTTCCAAGGATCTATCTCTCTGCCTAGACATTCCTAGTATTCCTCCACCAACACCATGCGCACACTCATTATAGCCTTCAGTACAAGAGTTGGTTTTTTAAACTCCAGGGCCCATACCGCAAACCATTCATTGGTGAGTAGACCAGTTCTCCCACTGAAGTCAGTAGACTAGCAGTTGTGAGTATAGAGGGTTCACTGGGCAAGAGTTTGCTGAATCAGACAATAGGTGTGCAGTTAAACCTCACTCAGATGAACAGAGACATTGAGTTAAGTTAGACTGCTCCTAAACCTAGGAAGAGTGAGACTTAATCCTTTTAAAATAACTTTGTAGCTGGTTATTGGTTGAGGGCCAAACTTTGCTGGGACTATTCCCACTGATGTACCTTTTGGCCCTGTATATGTCTAACTGCAAATCATATCCATTTCAATTGCCTGCCGTACAAGTCTGTCAGACATCTGCCAAGACATCATTTAATTCAGGCATTGGCATATGCCTAGAGTTTAAATATGAAGAGGATACAAGATAAATACATGAAAGCCATATCTTGCCATGTCCAAAAGCACCTATATGTCAGCTGACCGGGATGAGGGTGATTTAGTCTAGAGGTCAGAGCGGGCATCAGGCTTAGTAGCTAGGATTAGGACCACAGTCAGTAGTGAGGATCCAGAGCCAAGGGCCAAACTGGAAGGCAGGAACTGGATACCAGAGCCAAGAGTTGAGCCAGAGTCCATCATCAGGAGCCAGAGCCAAGGGTCTAGAGGGCATGAACTGGAGCAAGCAGGGTATCAGGCAGGGAGAGGTTCAAGGCAGTATGCAACACTGGATGCAAGGCAGGAACAACCAGAACAAGGTAACATAGGAGCAGGTACAGTGAAGGGCATGAACACTGAGAAACCAGTGAGGAGCTGCTGCTGCTGCTGGTGGTATAAGAGCTGGCCTGCTGGTGGTATAAGAGCTGCTGCTGCTGGTGGTATAAGAGCTGGCCTGCTGGTGGAATAAGAGCTGCTGCTGGTGGTATAAGAGCTGCTGCTGGTGGTGGTATAAGAGCTGGCCTGCTGGTGGTATAAGAGCTGGCCTGCTGGTGGTATAAGAGCTGCTGCTGGTGGTATAAGAGCTGGCCTGCTGGCCTCTGCAGCCAGGCAGGCAGTTGCAGGCCCACTGTACTAATGAAGCTGCCTGGAGACTGTTCTGCTGTAGGTCCTGATTGCTAACACTATAGTCATTCCTTACTCAGTCCAACCTCAGTCCACGAAGGCTTCAGGATCTGGGCTATGATTTCCCAATATTATGGGACCTCTTTGAAAGAGGACAAATCCCAGGAGGTGCAGTTGCAGATCATTCTTGTGGGTGCAAGGGAAAAATTGATGTTTCCGATGAAGGAGAACCTGGCAGACTTTGCTCATGTGAATACACACATTCCATTATCTTAAAATTGGTAGCTCCATTTGGAGTGAACATCGAGATCGGGCTTTTCAGAAGTGCCAAAGAGCTTTAGGGGCACGTCACATTGAAAGTAAATGGGATTTGCATGCGTAAGTCATTAGGTGCTGCAGAAAACACCCAGGTTGTTGCATCTCATCCAGTGCTATGAAGAAGGCTTGATTATTGGCTTCTCAGCATGCATAGAAATGAGAGACCCAGTTAGATCACCAGCTGTGTGAAGTTTTCTGCATGCATAGTCAATTTGCTGAATTAAATATACATGGATCAGGAAGTGAGAATGACTCTATAGTCTGGTATTTGGGGACTCATCTGGATCCCAGTCACTGCCCCAGCAAATACTTAATGATGTAGTCACCCTTAGGGGGTCACAAGGTTATTACATGGGGGGGGGCAGGTCATGAGCTGTCAGCCTCCACCCCCAAACCCTGCTTTACCTCCAGCATTTATAATGGTGTTAAATATAAAAAAGTGGTTTTAACTTATAAGGGGGAGGGAGAATCACTCTCATAGGTTTGCTGTAGGGGTCACCAATACAAAAGTTTGAGACCCACTGATGTAGTGGAACAGCTCCAAAAGGAGAGATTTAGAGGTACTCCCCTACAATGTGAAAGATCCAAGCTCAAATCCCTGCTCCAGATGAGGTGGCCTGAGGACTTGGTCCAGGGTTTCCTACAGGCCCTCTGAATGCCCAAACCACAGAGAGGCACTTCAGCCTCACCCTGTTTTAGCAATGGTGTTGCGGCATTCCCTTGGCTTTTAATAACCTAAATAAAAGTTGTTATAGGTGCCTGAAAGGGAATTGCAGTGTCTTGTCCTGGGTTGAAAACGCTATTTCATTCCTCTCACAATATCCCTCCCTCCCGCGGGAGAAAACTGATTGATTTGCTTTTGTTTCTGATCAGTCCAAACCTACCACCTTTCCCTCCCTTTTTCAGTTTGGCCAGCAAACCAATCCATTATTATTGGCACAGTTCTAGCCCTGGGGCTTTCTGTCCCGGCGGATTGACTCCCCCTCTTCCTTGCTCTATACCGGCTGTTGGGGGATCACCTTGAGCCGTCTTTTGGCTTTTCGGAGCAACAAACTTTCTGAGCCGGGAAGCCAGAATTCCTAGTAGCCAGTTAGCAGTAATTGCCTTGAAGTGCCATAATTTTTTAACGCGTAGCGGGGCTGATTTTCCATGGCATTTATATCGAACACTAAGGCTAAGAAAGTATTTTGTTTAGTTCTCGGGGCAATTGCAGTAACGCCTCAGACACGCCGTGAAAGTTTAACTAGAAATAAACTTTCTAACCAAAAATATCTCTGCGGGAATCGAGAACCTTTACTCAAGCAATTCCTGTAATCCTTAAGTATATAAGTGGACATGCTCATTGCCATAGTTATGCACCTAATCCCCCCATAGTAACGAGTCTGATATAAAGTTTGGTTTGTCTGATCTTTGCATAATCATTTTGCAATAATCACTTGGGAAATATTAATTCTTTTTCTGATCTTATAGGAAGTTAATGAGAGATTTCCTTGCACATGAGCTACGGAACTGGGCCAGATGAAGGTTAAGTTGTACAGACACTGCAAGACAAAGCACCTGCATGTAGATTTTAATTTCTTTCTAATACTTAAATCGGTTATATAATGACTACAAATATTTGTTCTGTATTTTCCACGGTAGCTTTGCCCTTCACGGACAATAATCACTTACTGTTTTGTTAGCGCGTTTCTGTCTCTAGAAGACAGCCGCTGCCAGTGGTTCTGGACTGAATGATTAGATCGCTTCTGAATCAAGCATAATATGCAGAATAGCTGAAGCGAACTCCATATGCGAAGACAACCTGAGATTCTTCCAGTTCTCTTTGTCTTTGCACAGGGCGCACTTCGGTGCTTCGGGACACTAGAACGTGAATTTCTTGCTGATGTATTAGCTTTAAAACAGTCTCCACTCCAGGATGTTTGTTGTTTGTTTTTGACAAACCACATTAGGCGAGGAAGCACTCTGCCCACAGTAGCTCTGAAGGGTTCAGGATCCCTGAAACCTCCCAGCTCTGTGCAATACAGTACCAGTTTTCTGTATTCGCATTCCGAAGCTGTAGCGTTTATGTTCAAGGGGAACTTGACAAAGCCCCATCACTCTGCTTCATTTCTGAAAGGGATTGCAGCGATTCTAAGATACAGAGCAGCCAGCCGGGTGTAGTTGTTTAGCCCCTGCTGCTCTACAACAGAATGTCGCCTAGTGAACTGTAATATATGTGATCTCTATTATGTTTAAGGGACTTTTAGTTTGTGCAGCTCTATTAGGCCCTTGATACCTCTAAAAGTAGGAATTCGCATCACGTGACGGAAAAGAATGTGAAAACAGAGTGAATGAGCAGGAGAAACAAACTATAAATCCAGTTTGTCAGCATCTAGGCGCTTGCACTCTGGGCTGCTGAATTGCACAGACTGATTTCAGGCGGCGGTAGATGGTGCTTTGGAGCAAGTAACTTATTTTTGGATACCTTTGAGTATCTCTGTTGTCCCTACAGGGGAGCAGGAGGATTCTAATCCATCGCTGCTGTTACAGTCAATGGACGTAGTCTCTTTTCCTCACTGTCTCTTCTCCCCCCTTTCTGTAACGCTCTCTGTTACTTTCCATGTAACCTGAAAATATTTGGGTTGTTTAACAAGTTTCTAGCCAGTGCTTTTGAAGGAGCGTGCAAGGAGGAGAGACCGCAAGGAGCAAACGTCAAAGTCGATCCCGAGTAAACACTTGCAAAAGGGTTGTAGCAGCAACTGAAACTTCCCTTTCTGTGCCTCCACCAATAGCTCCAAAAAGATCCCGTTCATTAAGAGCTACGGCCCCGGAAGCAACTGCAATGAGCTGAGATCCTCTAATTAAACCCTCCTGAGCAGTGCTGTAGCCACGCGAGGCTCCTTTTCGAAATGCAGCTGTGTATATAGAAACGCACTCACGCATATGTCTATTTTGGCCCCTGTCCTTACTCGTTCTGGACAGGTAGGCCTGGTGCTATTTTTTTATATAGGATTGACGTGAATCGAAAAATTTGCCGGAGACTGCAGGATTTGGCCTCGTGGCAGTGTTATATCCCTACCTGATTGCTGTCTAAACAGTTTTAAAAGGAAGGACTGAGACGTACACCTTCAAATTATTCCTGTCAGTGGAAAGGGCCCACACAATTGCTTAAACGTTAATGTTTTCTAGGCCCCTAAACTTGAGAGACACTTTTTAAAATATAAATATATTGAGTGCGATTTAGTTACTGCGCAGCTTTTGAAGTGGAGATCTAGGCATTTTGGAGATCTTCGCACTTACTGACATTAACATCTTGGAGAACGAATGCAGTATATCCACCTGGACATTTGGGGGTTTAGAAACTGTACAATGATATCCGATACTACAGGAAAACACATTAAAAATAACCAGATAGTAATCTTGGACAAAACCCTACGCTCTTCATTCAGACAGAACTCACATTGACTTCACTGGAAGCAGGATCGGGTCCTATTTATATTTTACTATCTCTAGGAAGGTGTCCAGGAGCTATAACCTTTCACTGAGTGAGTGCTCTGTGTAATTATAGCGTACCATATTGCTGTGGTTTTCAGTTTACTAATCTGTATAGGCTGATCCATAAATCCTAAAGCAGGGACCTGATCCTGCTCTCATTAACTTCGGTGCCTGATCTCACTGGGAACAGGACCAGTGTTCTGTTCATATCGGTGGGGTGGTTTTATTTGTTTGTTCGCCTTTTCCTTTGTTACCTGCCGGAGCAATGACCATGTTTTTGTTCTGTTTGTACAGGGCGTAGTCCAATGGGGATCCTGCTCCATGCAATACAAATAAATCTAATACAATAATAAATAACAAATCACAGAAGCCTGCTTAATAACTAGTGGAAACGACAGAAAATCGATTGTGAATCGTGTCCTTCATTTCGCTATTGTGCTGTTTCACACAGTAAATGACAATCCACACCCGCTAATCCCTATTGCTAAGCAGCAGAAAGACAAGGTGTTTGACTCCGGTTTTGGAATCTCTTTCCTTCACGTTGCGTAACTACGCGGACATGGCGTGTTCGCTAGAGCAGAACGGTGCAGTTGGCAAACGAGGATCCGAATGAATTTCGGATCGAGCTGCCTCACTAGTCTGGGCTTTCGCCAAGATTACCATAAAGTCAGAAGTAAATGGAGCCCTGTCCATCAGGCAGCAACTAGAGCAGAGCCTCCACCGGGGTCTGTCGCTTCTGGGATCGGCCGGGAGCCGTAAAGGGAGGCGCGGGCGATCATTCCAAAGCTTGCTCTCCAGACGCCTTTATCCTTGGTGGTGGCGGCTATACAATAAAGGGGAATTGCTCTGCTCCCAGAGGCCCTTTGCTACACACAGGGCACCATCAGTCTTCACTTATCGCTGCGACTTGAATGGGACCCAAGCAAAACAAAGCAGCGCCGAGAATTCTGCCGAGAGCTAATTATCTTGGGTCGACTCCACTTAAGTGTGAACAGCCGCAGAATGGCAGGGGACAATGTGCTCGGCAATGATGCGTTTCCAAAGGCATTTAGCACGTTTGAGCAGGGGGGGGAGGCTTGCTAGCTGGTCTCTCTCACACAGACACGCGTGCATGGGGCACAGGCTGAGAGCAGCTGTGTGAGTGCATCTCAGTGCCACGCAAACAGTGCGCTCAGACCTAGCTGCTGGGCAGCTGATCAGTCTGGGGGTGTAAACGATGATTTCCCAGATGTAGGGAAGGGGGCCTGGTCTGGCATCTCCCTCCCCCCAGGGGTCCGCTTGCAGCTGAGCGGACTGCTGAAATGGCCCCATTATCCCGCCGTGTTTCAACCACATATGGTGGGTGGATTTAGGTGTCAAAAGGAGGAGAATTAGAAATGGTAATTGTCCGTCATTAGAGACGAAACGTGATCTGTCACAACAACTGGAACATGTCTGGGCGCTAGCGAAAATAATTTGAATGATTAGCGCTCATTATGGATGTCAAGCAGCGTCCATTAAGTTGTATAAAGAAATTATCCTTGACGTGCGAAATCAGACTGCAAATATACAGGCCTGGCATTCCGCAGGCCCAGCGCGGGGAGGGAGAGGGCCGCCTTGGCTTCCTAGCGAGCTGCGGAGGGGCGATCAGCCCAGCCAAGCCCCCAAAGCCCGTCCAGCCCCAACCCCGCAGCCTAGGGACAGCCGGCTGGTGGCCTGGCTCCTCCAGGATTCCCGCGTTGCTGTTCACTATCCAGCCCCTGCCCTGTCATCCCAGCCGCAGAAATCAGCAGCGATGGGTCCCCTGCCTTTCCGGTGCAGGACAAAGTCCCATCCCGCAGCCTCCACTTGCTGGGTGTAATTCCCCTGAAGGGGTGACCTGGGCTGGTCCTGCTAAAGCAAGAGGACCTTGTACACCGCAGAGCAACGAGTACTGGAAGGGGAAAGCAGGAGGAAGAAACTGAGCTGCATCCGGGAAACAATTCGCGTTGTATAGCCAGTGTAGCTAATAGGGCGGGCTTTCACCTTCCAGTGGTTTTCCACAGAGGGGAAGGGAAGGAGACAGACAAGGTCTCCTATGCTGAATGGCTGAAGGATAGTCTGGAAGCTGTCACCTTCAGGGACACATCTCCATCACCTGTTGTTGCTGGAGTCTTTGACAGAACCAGTCTCTTGATTCTCCCCCCCAGTCGCCTGAGCTCATATCCGCTCTCCTTCCTGTGACTAATGGCAATATCAGTGCATTTAGAATGCCAGTTCTGTCTCTGCATTGCAGCCCGACACCCGCCTCTCTCTCACACACACACATCTCATTACCTCTGCGCGAGAGTACTGAAAAATGTTTGAAACTCAACAGGATCTCTCGTCTATTAGAAAAATATGCCTAAAATAACGACAACTATTAGTGCCTCTTTTAGAAAGAGAACTAATCTATTATTTTTAAAGTAGAGTGATGTGCCCTTACCATGGGATGCATTTATTTATTTTAATCCTGTTATTATTTGGATAAGACTGCAGTATTTTTTTTCTCTCCCTCTCTCCTGGAATTCCAGACATACCTTCGCTTGATCACAGTACAATTAACCTGATGTTTAAGTATGTTTTGGAAGCATTAAAGATATAGACATATTTTTGAATTTATAGGCCATCCGTACTCTGCGATGCATTTTTAAGCAGAAGTCCATGTTGAAATCAAATCAATGGCACGATCTTCAGTTTGCACAATGGAAATCGGTCCATATTTTTTTTATTTTACTTTTTTTTTATGGCGAGAACAAACAAGTAGACAAAGAACACTTGCTGTTAGTTGTATGCACAAATAGCGTGACTGAGAGAGAGTCCAGATGCTAATCTAAGTGAATGATGTAAATACACCCTCCAAAGGGTATGACACACACAAATATTAGTATGTTTAGAATAGGAAAAGCAGGGCAAGTTTTCTTCATCTCGAGTTTTTGGGAAAATTTTCAATGTCTATATAAAGTTCCAGCTGTTTCCATTTTGTTGTTCTTAGTTTAATTTGGAACTATAAATCACCCTTGATTCTATGAAATTTTGTAATAGCTAAAATGTATCTTTGTCTCTTTCATTTTCTAGTACACACTGCAACCCCAGAAAAAAGAAGGGCCAGTCAGTTCGAAAAAGAACGCTTAGTACATCTGCACAGAAGGTAAAGTGACATACTGATTCTTTCCCTAAAGATTTCGAAATCGAAATGAGACGATCTTCTGAACTGCTCCATATTTGTATTAGCTAAAAAAAACCCCAACTTGCAGTCACGATCAATACCCCCAGAAATCCATCGAAAGGTTAATCCACTATTTTGTCTGTCTCTAGCTCCTTTACAACAACAGTTATTTTTTAGAGTTATTTTGTGCAGTCACTAATTAAGGGGATCTAGTTCAACATTAGATTTAGGAAACCAAGTACCTGCTCCATTTAAAATATGAGCTTCCAGGCAGTGACCATCCAACAGACAAATATTTACTTTTTCGTTTTTTATTCTTTCAGTTTTCAAATCTGGGTTCTTGTCAAAGCATTTCGTCCCTAGTTATTAATGGAGTCCTTTGCGGCGCACCTCGGTTCCCTCCCGTAGTAAAACGTGAGGCAAGGTACAGTGAAGGTACAAACGTTTAGTATTATCTAAGCCAAGAGAAAGGATTCCCCTCAGAACGGGAACAGCTACTGGACGTTTGTGTAGGAGGGACGCTCATTCTTTGGGGGATCGCGAATGTGATTGATGGGCCGGTCCAACGTCTGTGATTCACTATTAAAACAAAAACACCAGACAAACAAAACTCAGTTGTGAACAAGGAACTAGAGACACGATTTGGCTGAGGTTCTACTACAAACGTGCAACGATTCCCAAACTGAAGTTCGCCTAGAAATAGACTAACCCTTATTTCCTTTGCAGCACCGATGGCTTATTTCCCCTACAGATCAATTTTTAAAAAGCAATGATCCGTGCCCTCAAAAAAAAAAACCCACCCAGCTTAAAATATGGCTTTCCCACCCATTAGTTAGTGCTCATTATCAGTGTCTTTGTCACGTCTCGAAATATGGAAGCAGGTCGTGTTTTTATCCTGAGATTTCCTAGCATCTAGTGTACCTATCTTCATGCTGCACATATGTGTGCCATGATTTACATTGCAGTTACCACCCTGAATTTCTCTTCGTCAAATCTGCATCGGGTTTTTCCAGCTTCTAGGACTAATCTACCCGGCCACAGGGATCTATCTGAACGTCAGACTTCTATTCGCTTCTTCAGCCTCCTTACCAGTCCCTAGCTCAGATTTCGTGTCCGAAGAGACCCCCGTTATTAGTGTTATTACCATTAATTATTAATATGATTCCTAAATTGTAAATCGCCATTTTGTTTTGCCACCAGCCGTCCATGAAAAGGCTTCAGTGTAACGATTTCAGCTTCAAACCCCTTGTTTCTAAAACAGGACTGGAGTTCCGAGCGTGCTTTCATTTCCTGGCTGGGCTCTGCAGACCTTGCCCCGATTACACATTTTCATTAATAGTGTATACTTTGTCTGACCAGAGGGGCATCCGGCAAGAGCTTGCCATAGGTCGTGTGTCCACATGCAGTATGTGACAGCCGCTTACAAGTTGTAAATACAAGGGTGCTCTACAACCGCAGGTAGCAGCTGATTGATCACCGTCAGCCTGGTGTTTATTATTTTAGCAGCAGGAACAGAGGGACAACAGGAGAAATCTGCTGGGGATCCCTTCCCTCCTCCCAAATCTGAGCTCTTGCTGCCGAAGAGGCGGAGATATTTTCTCAGGCCCTACACGTGTGTGTATATTTAATAACAGACCTCATGGTAGGAGATAAGGAGAGTCACGCAAGAACCCCAACAAGAACTGGCCTCACTGCCACAATCCGCGGGTGGGAGTCCAGTAATCTGTAACTTACACCTTTGGAAATATCACTTCGCCCTCGTTTTTAAGGACAGTAGCCAGCTGCTAGATGGTTTAAATCATCATAAAACTATCGCATGGCCGAGCAGGGGACGTTGTGATTAACACATTGCACAGCCGTACGAGAGACCCCAGATAGTCCCAGGCCAAGTACTTCACTGCCCAGGAAAGTAAGAGGTGGTATCGTGCTCACCTGGTGGGAAGGAGGCAGGGCTACTCCCACACCATTCTGCAGCTGTCCTCTCTTGAAGGCGAGCAAGAGGCATTATTGGTGGGCTCTCAAGGAAAATACAGCCAGTCTGCCACCCAGAGGAGGAAGGGGCTTGTATCTTCATGGAAGCTGTGATGAAGTGGGACTGTTCTTAATGTTTCTGCTGAATACTGGGGGGGCCTCAGTTTCTGGCCGATACTCTGTTTCCTGGCAAGTAATGGCCCTGGCCCTTCCTCCCTGCAGGGGGATGCTAAAGGTGTGGGAGAACAAAGAGGTCAGGTGACCTCCTGGCCCAGGAAAGGAACTCAGCAGAGAAGGAGGGCCTGGAGGGGGTTTTACTTTTGAGCTGGCTGGGAAGAGGCAGGGAACCCCAAGTCTGGGGTCTAAGATCCTTGCCCCCCAGATGGACCTGGCTGAGGGGTCCTTGTTGTACCTATAAGCCCTGCTTGGGACTGTGTTCCTGTCCTCTAATAAACCTTATGTTTTACTGGCTGGCTGAGAGTCACGATGAATTGCAGAAAGGGGGGGGGTGCAGGGCCCTGACTTCCTCACACTCCGTGACAGAAGCCCACTGTGGCTAAAAAATAATAATATCGCTATCTAATCTCTGCTTATGTTAAGATAATTGATCACATACAGAGTCCTACCCCTGTGAGACACCACTGCACGGAGGAAATAGTAGGAAGAGATCTTGAAAATTACTGCGGGTCTCTAGCCTTCTTTTGGTGGGGAAAGTGAGAGGGGAGGTTCTAGCTAAGCAGCCCCGATTCCGGCTGGACAGTTGGGGTTCCTTGCGTCCCCTTCAATCGGACTTCAGGGGTGGGAGTAGTAGTAGAAAATGCTGGTCACTAATTTCCTCCACGATATGGGCTAAGTGTAGGTGCGCAGGGTAATCTGTTTAGATCTGAAATCACTAGACCGTCTGGCACCACAGACTATACAGGACTCCCCCGTGAACTCCGATAGGTCTGATGAGAATTAACAGCCACTAGCTGGATTCGTTCCTCGCAGAGATCCCAAATGGTACCTGGTCTATACTCCACTTCACTGTGGGCAACCGGGCCTCTGCCCCGACGGCACTCTCTGTCAGGTCTAGAGCCAGCTTCATGCGCAGCTGAGTCTGCTGTGCTGGGGGGAGATACTGAAGCATTGTGAGCTGCAATCTCTCTCGCTCTCTCTTCCAAAAATCGGACTTTAAAGGTTTCTTTGCTTTCCTGTTACCTGGCCAAGCCGGAAATATGGATGAAAGCAAATCGATGGAAGTTAAATTCAGACCGGATGCATCAGGTGCTGGTGCACAGGCGTGGATGCATCTGCCTACTCCTACTGCTACCTCACCCAGATCGTGCATTTGCGTTTCCTTTTGGATCTTAACCACACCTAAGTTCAGTGACAGCAACGGTAAACAGAAGTGATTGTTTTCACTTCTGTGCTTAGCTAGCAGATTGCTCCCTTTCCTTGCTGAGCCTCACAAGAGTAACCTGCATCTTTCTGGTGAGCCTATTACTATTGGTCTTACTTGAGCGCCTCTAATCGTACCCTTGCAAACCGAGTGAAAGCCTCAGCTACTGCAGAATGCAGCTACCCATCTACTTCGTGGCGATTGCTGTGGAAAATATCACACCTGTGCTTCACAAGCTACTCATTTACTTCCAAGTGCCAATCAAGGTCCTGGCGATGTTGATCTTGGAGACGAATTCTCCTCCCATGCTTCATCTCCACAACTGAGTTCGGTGGGACCCTGTGGCTGACAGTCTCCAGTTTGAATTATGAAGGCTGGCCGCACCATGAGGTGGAGAGCCCTTGCGTCGGAATTAGCTGCCCCCCACCGGTCCAACCCTGTATACTTTTTGGTGAGCATCAGAGCACAAGGCGCAGTTCATCTCTACTTACTCAGGCTTCCGGGTGCCTGAGGGTGATGAGCCGCAGCTAGAATTGGCATACGATTTTTTTTTAAAGTGATGTTTTAAAAATGTGTATACACGCTGCCAGCTAGTACAATAGATACACTTGTAGAAGACGTTTCCCTCAATGAATATAATTTAATAAACAAAATAAGGCGAGGTGAACCTGATAACTATATCTGGTGGATACTTCTGATATGCAAATCAGCACTGAAATGGTTAATAGTGTACATAACAAGACTTGGTATTTATCTATTGCCTTACCTCTTCCAGGGTTTAACATCCCACGTCCCTTCGGCTGTTCCTGCAGGCTGGCTCCGTACCCAAGACTACCCTGTATCCGGAGGACTATCACTGATAACGGAACCCTATTGCTCATAAGCTGCTTTAAAGCCGCAAATGATTCTTACGTCCACAATCATTAACAATTGCACCCTTTGCAGTTAAAAAAATCCCCCTAACATGACATTTTAGCTTGTCCACGCCAAATCCCGCAGATCTCCAAGCATCTGTGGATTGCTGTGCTCAAATACGCCTCTTTTGTGCCTGGTCAACACTTTGTTACATTGTTTATCTACAATTTTATGCAAAGGCTCCAAATAAATGGCGTCTCCTTCGGAAGACGCTGCAAATTCCAGCCCCTTATGGGATGGTGTGTTTCTGGAATCCTAGGGAGCTAGCGGTCCTGCAGTCCTCAGGCAACTTTCTCATTCAAGTGAACATGAGACAGGATTAATACAGACTTGTATTCTGCAGGTACAGCCACTGAAGCAGCTCTGTTTCGTTAACCGAGCTTCGAAACGCAGCGAGCCTTTGTGCTTGCGGTGCAATAGTGGTGAAATACCCTGACTTTACACAGTGCGTTTGAATGAGAAATATAACGGTGATTTCCAATTTGCAGGCTTCTTCATGCAAGTGAAATCAAAGTCCCCTTTTTATTGTCCCTTGCTAGCAAACGTGTGTCTCCCTCGTCCCCTTTGAGCTGAAACGAAACCCTGACCCAAGTACGTTGTTTGTTCCTTGCCTGCAAAAGCATTTCCCAGCCCACAAAAATCCCCTCCTTGTATTTAGCCGTTCGCCTGTCAACAGAGTGGCAGAGGCCACGTTACTGCCATTAACCTTTTCATCACCTTTGCTCCCAACAAATTCCTTATCACAGTTCACGTGGATTCCCTTGGAATAAGGGCAGGTGAGATCTCTTATCCACGGGGTTTTCAACGCTCCATTAACCACAGGCCCAGTGGCGCTGAGATGGGCGAGGCGGGGGACCGTGCCCAGGTCAGAGTAACAACCAAGTGGAAGAACCGGACACAATGTGGTTGAAACAGTGTCCTTTAGATGGAGAGATTTAATTGTCAGTATTTTTTTCTTGTGATATTTTAGGCTGGAAGATTAGACTGACCTCTGTTTTGATTGCTTCTGCCTCTCCATGGGCCCAGGGAAACACGTCCATTTATGTATGTGGATGTATATAGAGAAAGATACACAAAGATAAATAAAATATTAGATTATACAACGATTTGGTTTCTCTTCTCTTTAATTGTAGCTTTTTGTTTTACTGATTACGACTTTTTTTTATATTTAAAACTCGTTTTCTGCCAACGCGTGGGTGGATATTTATTCACACTAATTATTGTACTGATTTGCAAGGTTTCCTCCTTTTGATATAAAAATCTCACGCAGGACACGTATTTCGGATTTAATCACTGAAATGTTGATGACAACAAGAAATGCATATTTTGAGATGAAAGGCTGATTTTTAGTGTCAAAATCCTACTCTGTCACAGCTGTGTAAATCCACAGTAATTCTATTTACTTCAGTGAAGTTACGCTGGATTTATAGAGGAGTTTTCCCTTTAAGGGAAAATAAAATACAATAATTGTTTCTACATAAAGTGTAAATCATTACTTTAAAAAGCGGGGGAGGGGTTATTTTAAGAATGATCAGTTTCATTTTCTTTGGGTTTAAAACACATGTACATCAGGTCTTAAACATCAGGTTTTATCAAAGACAAGAGAAGGAAATTTTAGTGTTTTAATATTCGATAGCTGGATGTAAAAAATAAAAATAAAAGCCAAAACGTCAGAATAATTTCATATAGATCATCCTCGATATTTTTTACCTTTAGTACACACAACCTCCACTTTCTTTTCATTTTACATTTTCCTGCAGCACTATATGGATTAAAAATCAGTCACTAAAAACCACATTTAATTATAATCAAAAGAAAGCTTCAACATAACCCTTTTCCTTCGCAGCAACTACACAAAACCCTAGAAACCCAAACCCATCCTTCAAATCTCTACCCAAAAGCTGAGGCCAGATCCTCCTCTGGTGTAAAACACTCCTTTGAAGTTAATGGCGCCCTGACAATTTACACCAGTTGAGACGGCCTAAATTAGCGTTAGTACGCAAAGGTGGCTGCAGGAAGAGAAAATCCTGCGCCTTCATGCGTGCAAAAGCTGCAGCAGTGAAAAGAAAATCGGAAACAAATGTTAAAACGTGTGTTGAGAGGAACTATGGGTTACCGGGAACTTTAAAGAGGCGGGGGGGGGGGCGAACTTGCAATCCCAATGTCCCATTCATTTTCATGAGAGTTTCGCCTGAGAAAATACTTTAGGTCTAAGGAATTACGTTCCATTTCCCTCCTCCCGCAACATAATCGAAATAAAACATTCCCCACCTCCTCGTTTCAAAATCGCAACCCCACCAGATCCTGCCGGAGTTTCTGAACGTTTTCCTTGTCAGGAGCAATATTTGAACATTGACCACGAAAAATCTACAAACTAGATTTCGCGAAAACTGATATTTACGAGGAAGAACAAAACTCCCTCACTCCACTTGCCAAGGCAAACTACTCCCTGGGCTTAAGAAAGATACCTCAGAGCAGGAAGGCCGCTGGGGTGGGCAGTGGATTTCCAGGTCTCTCCTCCCACCGAGGAAATCGCTGCTAGAGAATTCCAGCTTTTCACTGCCATGCGGAGGGAAAGGAGAGGTTGGCCTTCCCTGAATAATTTAAAGGAGGAAGATAAATCTCTGAGTATGCAGATCTATGTATATTCCGTGGGTGGGGCATATTCCATAGATGGATGCACATAAACCCAATCCTTAGGCGCTTAATTTTGGAGCCTGTGTGGAGTATAATAACCACCAAGAAAAAAAAGTTCATTGGCAGAGTAGCTTTAGGGATTCAGGGGGAGGAGAAAGCATTGGGAAATGGCCCAAGTCACGCACACCTCCAGAAACAAATATATTAGTTTGCGTTTAGGTCTGCTTGCAAAATCGGTTTCACTACTTCGGTTCTTTTGAGCGATTCTTTTTTGTGCGAATCATACGAAAGTCCCTCCAATCACCCCGGAAAGGAAAGTAGTGTAACAAAGGAGGGTAGGGAAATGTGATGAGTTTTTGGCAATTATCGCCCATTGTCATGTGCCCGTGTCCAAGTGTTTCCAACATGAAAAGGACTTCACTGCACGAAACAATAAAGCGCAGCTCTCTTGAATTCGATCCCGGACACTAATAGGAATTTGGACGGAATTATTGGACGTAAATACGCTTAATTTACGCGTGATACTCTAAAAAGCCATGAGCCTTAGCTGGAAAGTACAGAGTCATCGGCACACACACAACTCACGCAGCCACAAATTCTCCCCCCAGTGTTTTTCCCTGGTGTACAATTCCAGAGGAAATAAAACACTATGAGGATCTTGCTGCCACAGCATTTTGTAGTCTGTATAGATTTGCTTCCGGAACTTTTAGGAGATCAGTTCAAAGGAGGGAGGCTGCCCCAAGTGGCTATTTTATTTTTATATGGATTTCGTAGTTTAATTAAGAACTGGAAGTTTGGAAGGCGATTCTCCGCCTACCCGATCCAGTTTTGCAGCTTTGAGCGTCGTGTGAAGTAGGACCCCTGGCTATGCACAGCGTGCTAGAGTTATTAGGTAAGCACAGCGCACAGGAATGAGAGAGTGGAAAACACATACACTTGGAATAACGATTTTGTCACTCTGTGGTTTGAAATTATTAAATAGGCTGCAGACGACTTGCTGTATACAATCCCCACAAGAGCCAGCACCAACAAATATGCCCTCGACGTCCGAAGGATTCACTGTTGCTAGCAACAACAAAAAAGTTAAAAATAATAATCAAAAATAAAAGAAAGCAAAGCTGCCCACCCACGCACATTCCTCCAGAGCAGATTGTGGATTGTTAATCGATCCAGTGCACAAAACCCTTACTCCTCAAGTCCTTTCTAAAGCAAAGTGTACGCTCTGGATAAACTGCACTTTAAATTGTACTCGTCCAATCAAATACTTCGGAATTTATCTTTTTAACCTATAATTATAGCGAGTATTCTGACTTCACTGCATCCAAAATTAATTTAACTAGACATAAAATATTCAACCTCTTTCAAAGAAGGAAGAGACCTAGTACTGTTCTGAATATATTTGATCAAATATATGTCAATACCTCTAACATCAATGGTCCGCAGATTCACCCAAAATGTATTGATCTAAACTGTCTTCCGCTAGGGAAATGAAACAAGAAGTACTGCCAGTGTAGGAGAGGAGGAGATACTTTCTAAACGAAAAATATCTGGGCGTATTTAGAATTCTACGCAAAACGTAGAAAGGACACAATGGACATAACTATGTGTTAAACTAAAGTTTATAAATTAAAAAAGTACAGCGGATAGCTTACAAACATTCACAATTCATTTAAAGTAAATAATCTAGTTGAGTGCACAGTGCCATTAAAAGAGGAAAAAGTCACGAATTACCTTGTAAGAAAGAGACTGTTATATAACTGAAGTAGATCACAAACTCACGATAGGTTTGCTGACGAATTTCAAGAAGGAAAAAGAAAAAGGCACTGAATGGTACTGATTTTTCCCATTACGTCCATTTTTAAAAAGCCTGACTAGAAATATTCACATTGAATATAAAAATAACAATAATAAACTTTAGTACAACTGGAAAGTGCTAGAAACTCGTTACTTCTCCGCCCTCCAACCCCCACCAAGGAAAGCTCCGAGGGAGAAAAGAGGTCTGGGCTTTTTGATGCAGGGCTCACCCTTTTGTGACACATCTGTCCTTTGCCATGGACCATGAAGAACAGGAATAACATGGGCAACAAAGAGCACGGGGGATTTGAAAGAGGTTCCTTACATTCAGCACCATAAAAGAGGCACATACGGTTTGCAATAATTTGGAAGACCAAGGACTCCAACAAACAGAGAAAAATAATCTTCCTTTCAGTCCATGGGGGAGTCCTTGATCTCCTGTTCTGATCTGGGTTTCTTTTTCCTTTCTCTCACACCAGATTCGGGTCTCTATCAATCCGGAGCAACAACATCGGCAGAACAAAAACAAACAAGCAAGTCTACACGGAATAGAGTGACAACATGGATACCATGAACTAGTCGTGCCGAATTACAAAAGTTCTCGGCTTGGAGGGTAGGGGGGGGAGTTTGCAAAAGTTACAACTTTGTCAAGAGTAGGAGGGGGAATTACCCAAATAACAATAATAATAAAAATAAACAAATAATAATAAATACTGTCCGGTGCATACAGTCCTGCAGCTGGAGCTCGGGGCTGGTCAGTGTCATTGAGTCCCCGCGGCTGCGGTGCAGGTGGACAGGGCCCACCCGGGCAGGCAGTAGTAGGGGTAGTAGTAGGAAGGCTGCAGGGAAAGCAGCGAGGGCGGCCTCAGCATCTCCCCCGGATGATACTGTCTCTGATCGTCCCGCACCAGCACTTTCACCGCCACTTTCTTGGCGGCCGGGGCCGAGGCCAGCAGGTCCGCGGCCATCTGGCGCCGCTTGGTCTTGTAGCGGCGGTTCTGGAACCAGATCTTCACCTGGGTCTCGGTGAGCTTGAGCGAGGCGGCCAGGTCGGCTCGCTCCGGGCCCGAGAGGTAGCGCTGGTGGTTGAAGCGCCGCTCCAGCTCGAAGACCTGCGCGTGGGAAAAGGCCGCCCGCGAGCGCTTCTTCCGCGGCTTGGGGGCCGCCTGCTCCTCCTCCCCGGCCAGCAGCTTCTCGCACTTGCTGCCGCCGTCCTCCTCCTCCGGCGGGCTGCGATCTGCGGGGGAGAACAACGGCCGCGATATCAGAGACAGGCCAGGCTGCGCCGGAGCAGGTCACGGACCCAAACCCAGGGACAGTGGGGCGAGGGAAGATCGTCATCCCCCCGGAATGCGGCCTCCTAGGCACCGCTCAGAGGGCAGGCCTAGGCCCCCAGCAGGCCTGGTGCACGGGGAAGGTCACACAAACCCAGCCAGGCACAGCTCAGGGGTAGGCCGCACCGCACCCCCAAACCCAGCCAGGCACAGCTCAGGGGTAAGGCCGCACTGCACCCCCCAAACCCAGCCAGGCACAGCTCAGGGGTAAGGCCGCACTGCACCCCCCCAAACCCAGCCAGGCACAGCTCAGGGGAAAGACCACACTGCACCCCCGAACCCAGCCAGGCACAGCTCAGGGGCAAGGCTGCACTGCATCCCCCCCACACCCCAGCCAGGCACAGCTCAGGGGCAAGGCCGCACTGCATCCCCCCCCACACCCCAGCCAGGCACAGCTCAGGGGTAGGCCGCACTGCACCCCCAAAACCCAGCCAGCTACAGATCAGGGGCAAGGCCGCACTGCACCCCCAAAACCCAGCCAGCTACAGATCAGGGGCAAGGCCGCACTGCACCCCCAAAACCCAGCCAGCTACAGATCAGGGGCAAGGCCGCACTGCACCCCCTCCTTATGCAGGCACAGTTCAAGACTTTTGACTGCTTGCTTTACAGGTCTCATTTCATCCCCGCAGGGGGGTGGCAGGAGACGCGGACAAGAACAGGACCACGCTGCGTTCCCCAGCCCAGGGGTGTCTTGGGGGACCACAACTCGCTCCAGCGGGGCGCAGCTCAGGGGAGAGGTTACACTGCACCCCCCAGCCGGGGAACATGTTAGGATATGTCCCTGTCCCACTCAGACAGCCCTCGGGGGTTACGGGCTGGCCCAGCTCCTCCCACCATCACTGAGGCAGAGCTCCGGGGGCTCCTACGACATTTCACACACTCGGCTTTGCACACGTCTCATTCATAAGGAAGGAGCGATTGCAGGGAAGTTAGTGATCGATAACTAGGGATTATTAGTGGGATGGCTTTTATCTTTTGGGAGCACATCAGAGAGCGCAGCAAACGCTCTGAATCGCTGGGCAAGAGACGTGACTGCTTGTGCTCAGCTTGCTTTCCCCTGTGGTTTTGCATTTCTCTCCTTTCATTGCACTGTTCTGCCTGTGTCATCTGGACTTGTCTGGCACCCAGGGTCGAGGGGATGGCCCCATCCTTTGCCATCATTATTCTTTGTTGTCAATTGCCTGGCCTATCCCTTTTAAAAATAAATAAATCCCCGGTGGAAAAGGCGCCTCTGACTCAAGGCCTGTGGGAGTAAAAACGCAGCGTGAAAATATTTCACTTCTCACAAGCCGCAGGGAGGCCGCCAGCCGTCAGCAGGGAGTGTGACCCCAAATGCAAGGCCCCGGGGGGTTCTGTTTCCTTTAGCACAAAGTAAAACTGTGAGCCCCACATCGTTGTTGTTAGCCCCGACCATAAGGACCCAAGGCTTAGGCAGGGGAATACACCTCACCAAGAGCCCGCGGGATGTGTTCTCTGCTCTTCTTCCCCCCACACTAGTTCTTTTCTTAGCAAAGTTATGGTCTTGGTAAACATCTCACTATGCCCAGTCAGGTGAATCTTTGTAACAACTTGTTGTCTGAAGAGCACTTCCAGAATACAGAGCTGGTGGCCGGTGGATGGTTATTGTGACTTATCTATTTAGCTGTCCCATTCACACACAAGGTCTGTACCTCTCTACCGCGAGCTTTCTATGAGTCCTTCTGCCCCCCATCTCTATTCTGATTCTCCTTCCTTGTGAGATGCCCCAGCCACAACCACTAACCAGCGCCCTCCCCGGAAGAGCTCCCGAGAGACCGATTCTCCTTCGCCCTTGGGGACGGGAGGCATAAGGCACAAGAGAGCCCGGCAGCAATCACACACCATGCCACACCAGAGCAGGGCACGCTGGGCTCGGCCACCATCAGGAGCTGGGGACTGGAGGGCTCTGGACCAGGCATCAGGGTCCTGGGCATCGCCAGTGTCCGGGGCACCTGGGCACACAGGGAAACGGGTGTCCAAACTCTCAGAGGGCTGATCGCAAACCCCAGGGGACCGGGAGTCCCAGCTCTCTAAGGCACATGGAGCTCAGCTGCCAGCACTGGGGGGGGGGGCGCCAGGGCTCCCCCCACACAGAGCCATCCTCGGCCCATGCCCTCTCCACCGACTCTCCCCCCACAAGCGTACCTGAAACGCTGGCCGACATCTCACTGTCACTGAGGCCCGGGGGCTCTTCCTCCTGATCCCGGGGCTGAGCCTCCCGCGCAGGCCGCCCCCGACCAGGGGCCTCTCTGGAGCGAGCGGTGCTGCCGGGCGGCCCCTGCTGCACCCCAGTGCCCTCCTCCTCCGAGCGCCTCTCGCCCTCGTGGTCATCGCTGAGCGCCGAGTCCGAATCCCAGCCCGCCGGGGCTCCCATCGTCCTCCCCGCTGCCGCCGGCGCAGCCCGGGCGCAGGCCGGGGACTGCAGCAAAGCCTCGCCCGCCTCCGCCTTCTCGCCGAACAGCCGCCAGCAGCAAGCGGGCGCGGTGGGGGTGGCTGGCGGCGGCCGCCCCGCCAAGTGCTGTGCGCGCTCCTCCTTCTTGTTGAGGATGGCCTGGATGGAGAAAGGCGTCAAGGCGTTACCGCTGCGGACAGCCATCAGCCCCGGGGCCGCTGCGGGGGGAGCGGGCACAGAGACACCCAAGCGAGAGCTGCCGCCGAAGCGCCCCGGTGCACCAGCGCCTGCCCTGGCACCGGCGCCAGATCCAGTCTCCGCCCAGATCCTGCTTCTTCAGCTGGGAGACTTCATCGCCGCCCCCGGCTGCAGCCCCTGCTCCCCGGCTCGGAGAGGGCGAGCGGCGGTGGGGAGCTGGGGAGGCTTTAATACGCCGTTCCCATGCAGCCCTCCCATAAGAGCCTGGGTGGCTGCCTGGCCTGGGGGCTGCTTCTGAGCCTCCCTCGCTCCCTGTCCCCTGCAGCAGCGGGGTCCCTCGCGGCGCTGGACTTTTTCCTGCCTCTAGCTGTTCCTTTGCTCTTTCCTTCTCCTTTTTCTCCCAGCCCCGGTGTCATGCCTCACCTATGACTGACAGCCCCGACCCCGAGCCTTCCTATTGGGCAGCGCTCCGCGCAGGGTGGGAGTTGATTGGCGCGCCACAGCTGGAAGCTGTTGATCTTCGGACAGGACTGGGCAAGTAGAAGGGAGTCGGACGTGGGCTAGTTAACCCCTTCCTCTCTGGGGTGGGGGGCTGCATGTCCATGTCACGGACGCCCTTCAAGCCTGGAGCGATCTATCCGCCACGAATAGATCTTATGTACCCTAACCCAAGGGGTTTACAGAAATGTATTAGCTCTTCAACTTTTCATTCTAAACGCGTGCTGGTTCAAAGGATCGCCACGAGTTTCCATTTATAATATACACGGTCCTCTCACTTTCTATACTATGGTTTAACCCACCCCAAACAAATGCTTCCGTTCCTTGTGAAAAACCATGTACTTAATCCGAATCATTAGCTCTCAGAGTTTCGGGGTGCTTTCCCCTCTTTCTCTCTGTTGGTTAAGTTGGGAAATCGATGTAGTGACCCGCTTTTAAAATATGGTTTAATTAAAGTTGAAACAGTCAATGGAAACGTAAACAGTGTTCCAAATTAGGAAACCTTTTGAAATACAGCTCTCTAGGAAGAGTCTTTAACATTATTTATTTCATAGTCTGTTAGGGACTGTAAAACTGCGCCTGAATTAAAGCTGCGTATGCTTTTTAGCTTTCTGTTGTGGAGAAAAACGTTCAGACTTTGGGCTGCTTGCTTTATAGGGACCATACAAAATTTCTTCAACAATTTTCTAAAACAGGGGTGTTATTTTTTCTATTATTTTAGTTATCTACAATTTGATGCTTTTATATCAATGATTATTTTACTCTAATGAGACTTCTAAAGTCATTTTTTGTTACTGCGATTAAAAACGTTCTTCAAATCGCTATTTGACGGAAAGAAAATAAATCTAAATAACAGGAACATTTTGGAAACTATGGACTCAACACGTGTCTTATAAATGTTACTTATTTAAACATATACAACAAATGTGTCTCAAGTATCATGTTTTATTTTCCCCATTTAAAATATTGTCGCTCTAATAAAATATCGAAAAATCCCGATTGGAGTATTAATAAGGCAAATGGAAAATATAATCTCAGTGCTCCAGTTTTGAGTTTTGGATTTGGTGATGAGGGCCAATACAATGAAAAATATAATCTCAAGATTTTTCGTTACGGAACTGGCGGTTTTTATCGTGTAATAAATACACACGATTTTACTGCCTGGAACAGAACATCGCCTCTTTTATAAACCTATCGAAACCTCCAGCGTTTTTTATTTTGTTGCCTGCAGCAGCGTCGTTTTACACTTGACCAAGAAACCGATTGATTGTGAACGAGTCTCGTTCAAAATATTTCCTAAAACTTCAAAAATACCTGCTTTGCCCTGCGCAGTGAAGAAACCAAAAAGCGTCCTTGATATGACGAATGAGGGTCTGATTAAAGCTTGGGAACAAATAAAGCCACTTTAAATATGATCTGGGCTCCCTCTTCTCGTGTTCCCATGAACTCCTGGGTAGTTATCAGTTCTGGCACGTCGTGTCTAGGTTCATGGGTTCGCGCAATAGACATGCGAAGGAACTGGGGGTGGGGGAGATGGAGAGGGTAACAGACATATGGGACGTATATGAGGGAGTATGTGTGAAATATGCAGCCCACGACCCTGACTATCAGTAAACATGCACGGAGCTTCTGGGTGCTGTGCCGTGTGTTTATAATAGCAGTGCCGGGAGCTGTACGGGTACCGGGACCGATTAACAACGGCTGGGAGTGCGGGGTATGCGCGTGGCTGTAGGAGAGACACACACATGCTGGGAGTTTTGAGGCACCGCCTGAGTAACAGATGCAGGCACTTGGCGTAGGTGACCGGGGTTGGGGCTGGGGTGTGTGTGACAGAAACACGCAAAGCGCTTTCGAGGCGCAGAGCGGCGCGCTGGAGGTAGGGGCCCCGCGTGTCCAGGCGCGTGCGGAGAGCCCTCGTGGGGACTGGGAGCGGAGCGAGGCAGGACTGCGGCGCTCCCAGGCCAGGCTCCAGGCGCCGCTCGAGCCGCCGCTCGGATTTACACATACGCTGCTGGACGCCCCCCCGGGGGCTAGCTCGCCAGGGCTGGGGCTGCTTCTTTGCTAGGCTGCCCCCACGGAGTCCCGGCTGCGCTTGCGGTGCCCTCTCCCAGCCCCCGGGCGAGGAGGCCTGGCAGCGAGCGCCGGAGAACAGGGGTAAGCAAGCCGGAGTGTACGGGGAGCCTGAGGCCGGGCCAGGCTGGTTGCTCCAGGCGCGGCGGCTGCTCGCAGCTGCCTGGGACCGACTGGGTGGTCCGCGCTCCTCGCTGGGCTGAGCAGCATGCGCAGCTCCGCAACCATCAGGCAGCAGGACGCCCAGCGCCGCGGAGCCGCTCCGTTTGTTTGCTCTGCCATCCACAGACTGATAATTTATGACCTATACGCGCAGTTGCCACCGGGGCTCAAACTCCAGCCTGCCGGCTTCAGCGCTGCCCGAACTCAGCTCCGAGCATTCAGAGGGTGAGAGTCTGTATTGGGGTGTCTCCCAGGCAGCCCTGCGTACCTCTGCCCCGCACCAGACGTCCCACTGGAGCAAAGTTACGGAGACTCACAGTCAGTCCGGCTGGCGAGGGAAGGAGAGAGAGGATCGCTTGTCCGCAACACACATTCACTGCAGCTGACTGGAAAGTC